>NC_052058.2:22808046-22883046 GCF_903992535.2 Arvicola amphibius | reverse complement strand
CAGTACAGGGTCTGGGACTAGAGAGGTGTTTGAGGTCCCTGCCAAGAGAGGTTCACCAAGTAAGTGTCCATTGTGGGAGAGCCAGGCTGTGCGTGGACGGCACTGTGGAGTGGGAGGCTGGAGGTGTGGGGTATGAGTGACGAGGTCGAGTTATAAGAAAGGTGGAGGCACTGGATGGCGGCTGCGACTGTGTGCACACGGGAGGGTGAGTATGTGAGGTGGTTTGAAGAAGTGGAGTGGCAAGGCAGAGTTAAGGAGAGGAGTATAGGCTGATGGCCTGTCGCTGGTCCTGCTGTCACTGTGGCTGGGCCACCTGGGCATTGGGGACTGGGGCAGTGCGTGCATGAGGAGCAAAAGGGACTGGACTGTGCATGGGCCGGGAATCGAACCCGGGCCTCCCGCGTGGCAGGCGAGAATTCTACCACTGAACCACCCATGCCATGGTCAATATCGGAACCTGACTGCTGTCACAGCCTGGCTCTAGGACCAGCTAGCTCCTCTTTTTCCCTAACAGCTAGATGCCGGGCTTTGGCCCCATGGACCAAGCAGGCGAGCACGCCGACCAAGGACAGACTGAGGCTCGGCGGTTGAGGCGCGCCTCTCCTCACTCCTGGGACGCCTAGGTCCCACGTCAATACTGCCGCTCCCTGCTTGCCAGCCTAAGAGCTAACGCGCTAACGAACTTGCGGGCCGGTGGGTGGGTGGGCACCCGGGTGGCTGTGCGCGCAGCAAGGGCCGGCAGATGTGCCCTGGCGACAGCCACCAGCGCACAGAAGAAGCCTGGACGGGATCTCTCGGGTTTGTGTGGGCTCCTCTCCCCTCCATGCTGTCCCTGTCCACCTGGGACTGTGGTATTTATTAAACGTGGGCATTTTTGATTCGGTCTAATTTGGTTTGATTGGAGTCCTTCGTACCAGAGGCGGAGAAGAGGCTCTTCTTAACAGTTCAGGACCCCAACTTGTTTTTGTCCCACCTAAATTAACCATACCTAGAAACTGTCACAGATGATGCTAAGGGATTCATTTTCTAGAGCCACCGTTTTAAAATACTTCAAGTACTGTGGGCAATGAAGAGTGGTGCACTTTAGGTGGGATGTAAACAAAATAAAATGGCTATAAAGTAAGAAGAAGGAGGAGGAAGAGGAGGAGGACGAGGAGGAGTAGGAGGAGGAAGGAGAAGGAGGAGAAAAGAAGAAGAAGAAGAAGAAGAAGAAGAAGAAGAAGAAGAAGAAGAAGAAGAAGAAGAAGACGACGACGACGACGACGACGACGACGACGACGACGACGACGACGACGACGACGACGACGAAGAAGAAGAAGAAGAAGAAGAAGAAGAAGAAGAAGAAGAAGAAGAAGAAGAAGAAGAAGAAGAAGAAGAAGAAGACTGGACGAGCACAGCCCGAGAGGATGGGCGCGGAGGCGTCTCCCGCAGGAGCTGGAGGAGCAGGAACTAGCAGGAAACAGGTGGTGAGCTCAAGGGCCAGGCCAAGGAGTGCGGGTGTCGGGTCGGGGTGGATGAGGTCCTCTGTTGGCACTGGGCCGGCCGGCTGGGCTGGCACGGTGCTCAGGACCGGCCCCCACACGGACTCGAGCCATCTCCCCTCCCCGGAGATGGTTTTAGCAAGGCGTCCAGGACGCGCAGCAGCCGCTGCCCTCCAGAAACTGTCGAGTGTTGAGAGAAGGGCGCTACTTCAGGCTCCGGCATGTGAGGGAAGGATGCGGGCATGAGGGGAGTGTCGGCGGCGTGAGAGCTGCACGCACGAGTCTGTTGGGGTGGGAGCGGATGGCAAAAAAGGCAAGGTTGTCAGGAGTGGGATTCGAACCCACGCCTCCAGGGGAGACTGCGACCTGAACGCAGCGCCTTAGACCGCTCGGCCATCCTGACGGCGAGTGTGTCCGCGCACAGCTGACCTGGCGTGTCGGGGCGCCCGGGCTGGTGAGGGTCTGGTTGCTCAGGCAGCAGGCGTGGAGCGGCTTCCACCGCGTCCACATGGAGATGCTGCTAGGCGCCAAAGTCGCTCCTTGTCCCGGACCCGGTCCCGGTTCCTGTCCCGGAGCTGGTGAGGCTCCCCGCACCACCCCAGCTCACGCGCGGCCGCCCAGCAACTTCTCACGGGGCCAAGGACGGTACCAGCAGACGGGACGCGGTGGTCGCACAGGGCTGCGGGTCTGAGTCCTGGTGGGAGGGGCGTTCTGGCCGCGTCGGGGAGAATTTGGTGTTTGGTTCGGAGGTCGGCTGTGCTTCGGAGGGAGGGTGGCGGGCCAGCAAAGTGCCTCGGAGACGGGAGGCCGTCTCGGTGGCAGCGACGTCATTGTCCTCGTCGTTATCCTCGTTAGTATAGTGGTGAGTATCCCCGCCTGTCACGCGGGAGACCGGGGTTCGATTCCCCGACGGGGAGACACCAACCTTTTTGGCCCTTCGCTCAAATGCCAGAACAGTGGTCCCCTGGACCAAGACCTGCGCTCGGGCCTCCCACTGCCAGGCGGGCCCATACGCCTCCCGACCGGCAAGTACCCTGCCTGGCGCCTGGCCATGGACTCTGACGCCTGGGAACGCTCGCTCTTCTCCCCCCCCATCCCTCACGAGCCGTCGGGGCGGGGTCAGAGCCGGCGGCATGCGACCCTCAGTGCCTGAGCTACCGCTGTGCCAGGCGGCTCTGGGTGGTGACGTGACCGCTCGGTGTTGTCCCTACTGCTCCCTGGCTCCTGTGGCCCTCGTTGCGTGAGCTGCCCTGGCCGGACCCAGGACAGCGGGTTGCTGAAGTCAGGAGGCGAGAGCGCCGCGCAGCACAGGCGTGTGCGTGAGAGAAGCGCGGGTGGCATGGGATGGAAAGGAACAACGTGCGCTCGGCGGCGGAGGCCCGGATAGGGTTGGTGTGGGTGTCGGTGTAGGTGTAGGCTTCGGCTTTGACTTTGAGGTCGGAGCAGTGGTGGGAAGACCTGGCTTTGACTTTGAGGTCGGGGCAGTGGTGGGAAGACCTGGTAGGCGACTGCAACATCGTCGCCATCCGCTGACTGGTGAGAGTTCCCGGAGTTGTCTGTGTGCCCAGTCGTGGCTGTGCAGCGTTGGTGGTATAGTGGTGAGCATAGCTGCCTTCCAAGCAGTTGACCCGGGTTCGACTCCCGGCCAACGCACGGTACTTCCTTTTGCCAATATTCAGGGCCCACAGTGGCCCTGTCCTCCAGTGCCTGCCCAGAGACTGCTCGGCGGGCCGAACGACCACACAATAGGAGGAGGCTATACACCTTTTGAGAGGGTGGCGAGCTGGAGGAGAACTGTCAGGGCTAGGCGTCATCCCGGGAAGTGGCGCCCGGCTTGCTGGAGAAGCGACAGAAGTCACAGGGCACCGGGCAGCTAGCAGGGCAGGGAGGGAACGGGCAGGGCCAGGGGGCACGGGCAGGCGCCGATCGATCGCATGGGCGACGAATGCCAGCCGCGTATTGCAACTGGGGCGAGCGGCTGGCTGAGATTCTGCTGCCGGCCAGAGACGAGAACCGTCGGAGTGTGCCCACCTCCCTGGTGGTCTAGTGGTTAGGATTCGGCGTTCTCACCGCCGCGGCCTGGGTTCGATTCCCGGTCAGGGAAGTTTCTCTATTTCCTCTCTGAAACTTTGCCTCCCTACACCTCGCGCATTTCTTGACACCTACCCTGCCCTGCAAGGGTGGCCCCACTATTCCCACCTCTCCTTTCTTACCTTTTGCCCAACAGCGTCGCCGCCAGACCCTGCTGGTCTGCTCCACTCATACACCCTCCCTAGCAACCCAACAGCCTACAGCCTCACCCGCGCTCCCTACCCGCACACTAACCAAACTTTTCCTAGTATCCCACTCACGCCCACCCTCTCTTTTCCTGCACACACAATTCCTCAGCGCCTGTCCGGCTAAGCTCTGTTGCGGCCCGATAAAACCAGCCACTATCACACGGACCACACACACACACACACACACACACACACACACACACACACCCCGCCATGCAACGCTCCTGCTCAAGCTCCCGACCCATTCATGGAGCCCACGGTGTCTCCACCTCACTCTATCGCCTGCTCTTAGGTCTCCGAGAAACCGTGTAGTTCGCCCCACCTGCCACACCTGCATCACACGCTCCCTGGGACCTTTCCCCTGCTCTTCACAACTGAGCTCCGACTTCAAACAAATGCAGGGATTCTTTGCAGTCTACAGTGTGTGTCTGTGTGTGTGTGTGTGTGTGTGTGTGTGTGTGTGTGTGTGAGCCTGGGAATGTATGTATGTATGTATGTATGTATGTATGTATGTATATGTATGCATGCGTATCTTGCAAACTCCAGGGTCTCTAAGTAATCATTTATGGTAGCATGGATCGGGAGGAGAGCGCGTGTCGGCCGTGGGTGGGGGTGCTCTGTGGGGTGGTGTTGATTCCGTGCTGATAACAGACAGGGTGGAAGCCGAAAGCACCTGGTGTGGTTACTAAGCTTCCGCAGCGGTGCAGGGCGGACAGTGCGCCACCCCAGGCCCGATTTCCTCGAAAGCCCCCAGAGCGGCTTGCTTGAGTTGAGGCCAAGCCTGGCTGTTTTAAGGGCGCTGTTTCTGCGGCTCCTTGTGTGCGCTGGCAAGCAGTGCAGGTGCGGGTGTGAGTCGGGAAATTGAAGCAGAACCTCTGTTCACCTACGGGGGACGGAATGGGAGGGGAGGACAAACACGCAATTCTCCCACCCGACCTCAACCCAGTACCGCCTTGAAGCCTTCCCAATAGAGGACACGGAGAGACACTCGTGTCGAGCTGGATCTGGCAAGGGTCTGTCCAGCAAGCTGCCGGGCCAGTTGTGTGGCTCCCATGAGACGGCCATGGGAAAGACACCAGACAAGCCTAAGCTAGCAGGTGTGCGAATGGGGCCGTGGAATGCCAAAGGCAAGGATCCACGCTTGCCTCAGTGCTCCCTGGTTTGCTGTCAGCTCAGCCCTTCTGACTGGGAAAAGGGACTCTGCTTGAAGAAAAGGTCTCTCTAGCATGTGCCTGGGATGAATGAACCATCCAATGATTGCTGAGGGACAGACAGCACACAGAGTGGAGGGATGGTGGTTGGGGTGCAGGAGCAGAGCCTGGGTGGTTGTGGCCAGGGGCCTGCCATCCTTGGGCAGGTTGCTCTGAGGTGTAGGGCAGCAGGCTGAGCAAACCAGGTGGGAGCACTCCCCCACCGACAGCTACCTACTGCATCAGTTCCTGCCTCTGCTTTCCTACCGGGGCTGCCCTCTGTGAGGGACTTAGGAGCCTAAGAAACCAACACTTCTCTGTCCAAGCTGCTTTTGGTCGTGGTGTTTGATGGCACCAATCCCAAGCCTAACTC
This sequence comes from Arvicola amphibius, assembly GCF_903992535.2. Taxonomy (NCBI): domain Eukaryota; kingdom Metazoa; phylum Chordata; class Mammalia; order Rodentia; family Cricetidae; genus Arvicola; species Arvicola amphibius. The sequence goes on along the minus strand of NC_052058.2, from coordinate 22,877,723 downwards.
AGACTGAAACTGGTTCCAGGAGTGGGGTATTGCTGGGACAGAGCCCATCCCATTCGGGATTAAAAGGAGCTCTTGGGGATGAACAAGAAAGGAATGGTTATGGTTCAATAAATGACTGGCTTGTGTGCTGCGTTGGCGCAGGGTCAACCGTGCTGCTTGTTTCTGGAGAACTCGACAAAACCCTGCACTCATCTGGGAAGAGAGACTCTCAATTGAGGAGATGACTCCAAGAGATGACGAGTGGTCTTATTTTTTCTTTTTAAAAATTGATATTCAGTGAGCTCTTCATTTTTCTCTGCTCTCCCCCTGCCTCTCTCTTCCCCCTAAGCCCTCCCCCAAAGTCCCCATGATCCCAATTTACTCAGGAGATCTTGTCTTTTTCTACTGTCTACTTCCAATATAGATTAGATATCTATGTAAGTCTCTCTTAGTGTCCTCATTGTTGTCTAAGGTCTCTGAGATTGTGGTTTGTAGGCTGGCTTTCTTTGCTTTATGTTTTAAAAACACCTACAAGTGAACACATGTGATACTTATCTTTCTTGTCTTGGTTACCTCACTCAAAATAACGTTTTCTAGCTCCATCCATTTTCTTGCAAAATTCAAGCTGTCCTGTTTTTTGTTTTGTTTTGTTTTGTTTGTTTTGGGTTTTTTATTTGTTTGTTTTTCTGCTGTGTAGTACTCCATTGTGTAAATGTACCACATTTTCCTTACCCATTCTTTGGTCGAGGGGCATTTAGGTTGTGTCTAGATTCTGGCTATGACAAACAAAGCGGCTATGACCAAACATAGTTGAGCACATGTCCTTGTGGCATGATTAGCATCCTTTAGACGTGTACCCAAAAGTGGTATTACTGGGTCTTGTGGAAGGTTGATTCCTAATTTTCTGAGAAATGGCCACACTGACATCCAAAGGGCTATACCAGCTTGCATTCCCACCAGCAATGCAGAAGCGTTCTCTTTTCCCTACAACCTCTCCAGCATAAGTTGTCATCAGTGTTTTTGATCTTAGCCGTTCTTTCAGTTGTAAGATGGAAACTCAGAGTTGTTTTTATTTGCATTTCTCTGATGACTAAGGACGTTGAACATTTCCTTAAGTGTCTTTCAGCCATTTTAGATTGCTCCGTTGAGAGTTCTCTGTTTAGGTCTTTACTCCATTTTTTATTGGATTATGTGTTGTTTTGGTGTCCAATCTCTTGAGTCCTTTGTATATTTTGAAGATCAGACCTCTGTCCAGTGTGGTGTTGTTGACAATCTTTTCCAATTGTGTAGGCTGTCATTTTGTCTTGTTGACCGCGTCCTTTGCTTTACAGAAGCTTTTCAGTTTCAGGAGGTCCCATTTATTAATTGTTTCTCTCAGTGACTGTGCTGCTGGGGTTCTATTTAGGAAGTGGTTCCCTGTGCCAATGCGTTCAAGTGTACTTCCCTCTTTCTCTTCTGTAAGGTTCAGTGTGGCCAGCTTTATGTTGAGGTCTTTGATCCATTTGGACTTGAGTTTTGTGCATGGTGATATCCAGTTATGCCAGCAACACTTGATAAATATGCTTTCTTTTCCATTTGAGGTTTTTTGCTTCCTTGTCAAAAGATGATGGGTCTTTAATCGCACATGTAGGGTATTATCTTGATTCACAAGTGGTGTGGGAGGGCACATGAAGGGAGGAGGTGGGTAGTGGTCTAATGTAGTGAAGAGCTGCGGGCAGGCCTGCTTTTCATTCTGCCTGGATCCCACACGGTTAGCTTTACACCCGAAATAACAACACTCAAACTGTATTCATTCAAACACTGCCTGGCCCATTAGTTTCAGCCTCTTATTAGCTAATTCTCACATATCTTGCTTTAACCCATATCTAATAATCTATGTAACAAAACGAGTGGTGTCTTACCGGGAAAGATTCAGCATGTCTGACCTGGCAGCTGGCTCTATCGCGTCTGACCCAGGGAGGAGAGGCATACTAACTTCCCTTCTTCCCAGCATTCTGTTCTGTCTACTCCACCCACCTAAGGGATGGCCTATCAAATGGGCCAAGGCAGTTTCTTTTTTAACCAATGAGAGTCCTCCATCATTTCCCTCTTTTCTGTTTAAGCAAAAAAAGAAGGCTTTAACTTTAACATAGCAAAATTACATAAACAAAACAGATATCAAGTAAGAATTACAGTTACAATATTTATATCTATTTTATCTTTTATCATATCTAAGGAAACCCATAACTTTCTATCTATATTTCAACTCCACCAAAGACTCCATAAGGATATAATATTACCTAAGTAAACAAGAAATAAGCAACTTCCAAACTCTAGAAATGACAGAGACAACTCGCTGCCTGGACAGTCACCCAAAGTTCCTCTCTACCGTTGGGGCATCCATCTTCAGCCTACAGGCCCATAGTTTCCAGCAGACATTTCCATGAAGCAGTAAATTTCAAAGACAGTTCAGTCACTATCTGCTGTTTCCTGCAGAATGTCTTGCAGACTCTTTCATGAATCAGGAACCCTGAAAGACCATCTCACCTTTAGGCAAGTTCAGCAATCCTCTCTCTGCGGGTTCTTTGTGTCCAGTCTATGCATCAGTCCAGGCAAGAGCAGTTTCTTGCCCAAATGGCTATCAAACTCAATAAGGAGCCTCTTCAATGCCCATCTTCCTCTTGAAGTATATTGGTGCTGCCAGGAGCAGATGTGTCTCATTGTCATGAAAAGCTCTAAGTTATTAAAACATTAAATGCCATATTCTGTAGTCTTTCAAAAATATAAAGAATGCCTATCTAACTGAAAAATATCTTTATATATCTAGAAAATCTAATTAACATGACTACAAGCTTGACTATTATCAATGATTATCCATTAACAACCTATATTTCCTAATTATACATTACATTTTTAAATAAACTGCATAATCACAATACCTTAATCAAGAGCAGAAATACATATACATATAACAAAATTGACCTTAAAATCCATACCAATGCAAATTATTCATATCTATATCATATCCCACTTTAAATGTAAAAGAACATTTATAAACAATATTTGGGAATATGGACATAGTTATTTCTCTCCAAACTGCTTCCTGCTGAATGGGGATGCTGTTAATCAGATCTTTCATGGTGTAACCTGTGTGCCAGGTTCATCTCAGTCATCAGTTGGGTGAAGTAATTTTCTGAAGGTGTTCACAGCAACCTTTCAGGAGGGCGTGGTCTATCATACCATATTGGGATAGAAGCAATCCACAGGGTCTGATTTTCTGTAAAAACAAAAGTAGAATCTCTTTTCCAAAGTATCATATCCTTAGATGCAAATACTGAAGTCAAGGTATTTTCAAAATATCTATGTTGGATTAGTTCAGCAACATTTGTAAACAAATATCTTTTAGAAGCTGTTGCTCCTTCCTTAGCATTCAAACAATTCAAAGAGAGCATAATAGTATACAGTATCAAGATTCTCTGTGTATTTTCCATCTTTGTTCAGCTTTGTTTTAACCTCTATTTCTTTTATTTTTACTTGTATTTTTTGAGACAGGTTCTCTGTATATTTTTGTCCTGGAATAACTCTGTAGACCAGGCTGTCCTTGAACTCTCAGAGATTCCTCTGTCTCTATCTCCAAGGCATTGAGATTAAAGGTGTGTCCTGCCACACCTTGAAGTCACAGAGGTCAATCTACCTCTGCCTCCCAAGTGTTCTGCCTCCCAAGTGTTGGGATTAAAGGTATGTACCACCAAACCCAACTACTCTCTTTATTTTTTCTTTGTTTTTTTTTTACTTTTAAAAGCTTTAAACTTTAGCCTGCATATATTTTTAACACATTGTAAACCACTTAGACATTTTATTCGACTTTGAATCTTTCTTTTACTGTATATCTCTCTTTTTTGTGACCATATGAGTCTTTAATTTACCAAACAATATCGGTAAGACTAAAGCCGTGAGTTTGACAGCTGGATACAGCCCATTTCTTAGCTTTCTGGGATTCCAGGCTTGTGGCTGAGATACTGACCAGAGCCCTGTTCATTGCCACAATTCTACAGTGTTTCAAGGTCCCATCCAGCAAGCAAGCTGCAGCATTCTGCTCAGAGACCACACTCTGTCGGACTGCCTGCCTGAAAGAGTCAGAATTTGCCCTGGCAGGATGGCCCAGAAAGCCGGCATTTTAAAACGGCACAGCTTTGTTCCTGCTATGGCTAAAACCCGAAAAACACGCGTTCAGCTTTTCATCAACACCATTTAAGCGTTTCGTGGCAGGACTTCTTAAGAGAGCTGCAGGGTTTTGCAGCTAAAGCTAAGTCAGAAAGCCTCTCTTAGATGAGAGTGTTTGCTTGCCTCTAGCAAGCAGAGCCAAACCCGAGAAATTGCTGCTACCAAGAAAACATGCTTTACTCTATTCTTTCCCAAGCTTTCTCAGGCTTTCTGTGGATTCAGTTATCCACGTCGGGGCACCATTCTGTAGTAATGAGGCAAGCAGGTCTGCTTTTTGTCCCACCCGGATCCCCGCCGCCTGGCTAGTTTATGCCCCAAAATAACAACACACAAACTGTATTCATTTAAACACTGCCTGGCACATTAGTTCCAGCCTCTTATTGTCTAATTCTCACATCTTGATTAACCCATTTCTAATAATCTGTGTAGCACCACGAAGTGGTGTCTTACCAGGAAAGATTCAGCATGTCTGACCTGGCGGCAGGCTCCATCGCATCTGTCTCAGAGAGGAGAGACATGGTGATTGCCCAAGGCATCTCACCTCACTCCCAGCATCCTGTTCTGTCTACTCCACCAACATATGTTCTAACCTATCAGACCAAGTAGTTTCTTTATTAATTAACCAGTGAAATCATCACATAGATAGAAGACACACCTACATCAGTCTAACACTGGATAAGAGAGCCAGTAAGTAACCCTCATGCCAGTCCTCTGATCCAATGCCTGCCTCCAGGCCTCTCACCCCACCCTGCTTACAAGCCCCAAACCCTTGACCCCTGACCCCCATGAGCTCCATCCCCACCTTCCCCATCTATCCCCACTTCCACCAGTGTGGCATTAAGGTCGCCTAGGAAGAAATAAAACCGTCTTATCTCAAGGTGACTCTAAGTCACACATTTGATCTGAATATGACACGATCCTGGTCCCTACTCAGAAATAAATGTGCAGGAACCATAGCAGGTGGTCCTAGGACCTGCTAGCGGAGATCAGGCTGCCTCTGCTCCTATCCATTTCCAACTCCCCCTCTTTTCAACGCCTCCATACCCCACCACCACCACCACCACCACCACCACCACCACAACCACCACCACCACCACCACCTCCACCACCACCACCTCCACCACCACCACCACCACCACCACCACCACCACCACCACCACCACCACCACCAGCAGCAGCAGCAGCAGCAGTAGCAGCAGCAGCAGCTTCCAGGGTAAAAGCCCCATCTCCAAGCACCAACATTGGGTCTCTCTTGCTCTTGTTTCGCTTCCTTGTTTGAGCTGTGACAGCTGACAGCAGTCAACTTAAGTGCTCCACTTGGTTCTGTTCCTGGATTCTCTTTAGAAAAAAGAAAACAAGCTGAGGTGGTCAAGACCACTCCCACTCGCCTTTGTTCAGGCTGGTCAAGGACTGAGGGATGGCGGAGATCGTATCCTGTGGCAAGACAGGCCCTTTCTCTGCCGCTGGGCGGTGGATGAGTCCTGTGACAGATGAGTGAATGTTTTCCTTCGTGGTACCGACCTCAGTTGAGCACAAAGAGGATTAAAACTGCAGGAAGGGACACACGGTGTAAGGCTTGGGAGGCTGGAAAGGTACTCAACAAATAGTCTGGGACACCCTGAGCTCTCTGGAGCAGGCTTTGAGCCTTGCCGGTCAATCAGGCCTGGAAAAAGAAGCTCCCTGGACAGAAGACTTGCCCAATGAGTAGCCTGCGCGAGTCTAGGTCTCAGAGGGGCCAGGGGTCAGTGCAGGACATGCGACAAAGAGCCATCTTGGCCCAGGAGGACCTCGATGGAGTTGAGCATGTTTGTGCCTCTGTAGTCTGCACGGTATCGGCTTCTCTGCGATTGTGTTTGTGTGTGTGTGTGTGTGTGTGTGTGTGTGTGTGTGTGTGTGTGTGTTTCTGGTGGGTGTGGTTGTTTGTGTGTGGGGGAGAGACAGACAGACAGAGAGAAAAAGAGAGAGAGAGAGAGAGAGAGAGAGAGAGACATGCTGCCGGGGAGCTCTGAAGCTCTCTGGGCTTCCCAAGAATTGCTGTAGGCGAAGGATTAGTAGAGAGAAGGCACCTGGTCCCCTGAGGAACTGTCCCTTGGCAAAGGAGGCAGTACAGGGTCTGGTGTTTGAGGTCCAGGCCAAGAGAGGTTCACCAAGTAAGTGTCCATTGTGGGAGAGCCAGGCTGTGCGTGGACGGCACTGTGGAGTGAGAGGCCGGCGGTGTGGGGTGTGAGTGACTCGGAGTCGAGTTATAAGAAAGGTGGAGGCGCTGGATGGCGGCTGCGACTGTGTGCACGTGGGAGGGTGAGTATGTGAGGTGGTTGGAAGAAGTGGAGTGGTAAGGCAGCTGTAGTAGAGAGATGGTTAGGGCTGGTCATGGCGTCTGAGTTGAGGAGAGAGGACTAGGCTGTTGGACTGTGGCTGGATAAGTGGTAAGCTGCTGTCGCTGTGGCTGGGCAAGAGATGTCCTGTGCACCCTGGGCATTGGGGACTGGGGCAGTGCGTGCATGAGGAGCAAAAGGGACTGGACTGTGCATGGGCCGGGAATCGAACCCGGGCCTCCCGCGTGGCAGGCGAGAATTCTACCACTGAACCACCCATGCCATGATCTAGGGAATTACCTGACTGCTGTCACAGCCTGGGTCCACGACCAGCTAGCTCCTCTTTTCCCCTGACAGCCCCATGGACCAAGCAGGCAAGCCTGCCGAGCAAGGACAGGAGAGTCCCGGGACCAGACTGAGGCTCGGCACCTGCGCTGCGCCTCTCCGCTCTCCAGGTCGCCTAAGTCCCACCTCAACCCTGCCTCTCCCTGCGTGCAAGCCGAGGAGCTAGAGTTCAAGCGTCTTGCGGGCCGGCGGGTGGGCGTGCACCCGGGTGGCTGTGCGCGCAGCAAGGGCGGGCAGGTGTGCGTTGGCGACGGCCACCTGCGCACAGAAGAAGCCTGGACAAGCACAGCCCGAGTGGATGGGCCCGGGGGGCGTCTCCCACAGGAGCTGGAGGAACAGGAATGAGCAAGAAAGAGGTGGTGAGCGCTAGGGCCAGGCCAAGGAGTGCGGGTGTCGCGTCGGGGTGGACGAGGTCCTCTGCTGGCACCGGGCGGCCGGCTGGGCTGGCACGGTGCTCAGGACCGGCCCCCACACGGACTCGAGCCTCTCCCTCCCCGGAGGTGGCTTTAGCAAGGCGTCAAGCATGCGCAGCAGCCGCTGCCCTCCAGTAACTGACCTCCAGGTTCAGGAGTGTGAGGGAAGGATGTGGGTGTGAGGGGAGTGTCGGCAGCATCAGAGCGGCGTGGGAAGAGGGGCACACACGTGTCTGTTGGGGTGAGAGCGGGTGGCAAAAAAAGATGGAGCTGTCAGGAGTGGGATTTGAACCCACGCCTCCAGGGGAGACTGCGACCTGAACGCAGCGCCTTAGACCGCTCGGCCATCCTGACGGCGAGTGTGTCCGCGCACAGCTGACCTGGCGTGTCGGGGCGCCCGGTCTGGTGCGGGTCTGGGTGCTCAGGCAGCAGGCGTGGAGCGGCTTCCACTGCGTCCACATCGAGATGCTGCTAGGCGCCAAAGTCGCTCCTTGTCCCGGACCCGGTCCCGGTTCCTGTCCCGGAGCTGGTGAGGCTCCCCGCACCACCCCAGCTCACGCGCGGCAGCCCAGCAACTTCTCACGGGGCCAAGGACGGTACCAGCAGGCTGTACGCTTTGGTCGCACTGGGCGGCGGGTCCGCGTCCTGGTGGGAGGGGCGTTCTGGCCGCGTCGCAAAGACTTTGGTTTTCGGTGCGGAGGTCGGCCCTGCTTCGGAGGGAGGGTGTCAGGCCAGCGAAGCTCGTCGGAGATGGCCGGCTGTCTGGGTGGCGACGACTGCGTCATTCTCGTTGTCATCGTCGTTGTCGTCATCATCCTGATTAGTATAGCGGTGATTATGCCCACATATCACGGGGGATCTCAGGGTTCGATTCCCCGACGTGGATACATACCATCCTTTCTGTTTAAAAATCACCAAGGAGTGAACACACGTGATACTTGTCTTTCTCTGTCTGGGTACCTACTCAAAAATAACGTTTTCTAGCTCCATCCATTTTCCTGCAAAATTCAAGCTGTCGTGGGTTTTTTGTTTTGTTTTGTTTTGTTTGTTTGTTTTGGGTTTTTTATTTGTTTGTTATTCTGCTGTGTAGTACTCCATTTTGTAAATGTACCACATTTTCCTTACCCCATTCTTCGGTCAAATGGCATTTAGGTTGTGTCCAGGTTCTGGCTATGACAAACAAAGCGGCTATGAACAAACATACTTGAACACATGTCATTGTGGCACGATTGAGCATCCTTTGGACACATTCCCAAAAGTAATATTACTGGGTCTTGTGGAAGGTTGATTCCTAATTTTCTGAGAAATGGCCACACTGACATCCAAAGGGCTATACCAGCTTGCATTCCCACCAGCAATGCAGAAGTGTTCTCTTTTCCCTACAACCTCTCCAGCATAAGTTGTCATCAGTGTTTTTGATCTTAGCCGTTCTTTCAGTTGTAAGATGGAAACTCAGAGTTGTTTTGACTTGCATTTCTCTGATGACTAAGGACATTGAACAATTCCTTAAGTGTCTTTTAGCCATTTTAGATTCCTCTGTTGAGAGTTCTCTGTTTAGGTCTTTACTCCATTTTTCTGATTGGACTATGTGCTGTTTTGGTGTCCAATCTCTTGAGTTCTTTGGATATTTTGGAGATGAAACCTCTGTCTGGTGTGGTGTTGTTGACAATCTTTTCCAATTGTGTAGGCTGTCATTTTGTCTTGTTGACCATGTCCTTTGCTTTACAGAAGCTTTTCAGTTTCAAGAGGTACCATTTATTAATTGCTTTTCTCAGTGTCTGTGCTGCTGGGGTTCTATTTAGGAAGTGGTTCCCTGTGCCAATGTGTTCAAGTGTACTTCCCTCTTTCTCTCCTGTAAGGTTCAGTGTAGCCGGCTTTATGTTGAGGTCTTTGATCCATTTGGACTTGAGTTTTGTGCATGGTGATATATAGGGGTCTATCTTCATTCTTCTACATGTGGATATCCAGTTATGCCAGCACCATTTGATAAATATACTTTCTGTTTCCATTTGAGATTTTTTTGCTTCCTTGTCAAAAGATGATGGGTCTTTATTCGCACATGTAGGGTATTGTCTTGATTCACAAGGAGTGTGGGGAGGGAAATGAAGGAAGGAGTCTGTGGACACCCTGAGCTCGCTGGAGTAGGCTTTGAGCCTTGCAGGTCAATCGGGCCTGTATAGGGAAGCTCCCTGGACAAACAACTTGCCAATGAACAGCCTGCGCGAGCCTAGGTCTCAGAAGGCCAGGGGTCAGTGCGGGACCTGCAAGGAAGGGCCATCTTGGCACAGGAGGACCTAGATGGAGCTGAGCATGTTTGTGCTTCTCTGGTCTGCAAGCTGTCGGCTTCCCTGAGATTGTGTGTGTGTGCGCGTGTGTTTCTGGTGGGTGTGGTTGTTTGTGTATGACTGGGAGAGAGAGAGACAGAGAGACAGACAGAGAGAGAGACAGAGAGAGACAGAGAGACAGAAACAGAGACAGAGACAGAAAGAGAGAGAGAGACAGAGACAGAGAGAGAGAGAGAGAGAGAGAGAGAGAGAGAGAGAGAGAGAGAGAGAGAGAGAGAGAGAGGCCTCCTGCCAACTGCCTTTGCCCGGGAGCTTAAAGCTCTCTGGGCTCTCCAAGAGTTGCTGTTGGCGAAGGATTAGAGGACAGAAGGCACCTGGTCCGCTGAGGGACTGTCCCTTGGCAAAGGATTCAGAACAGGGTCTGGGGCTAGGGAAGTGTTTGAGGTCCAGGCCAAGAGAGGTTCACCAAGGACGTGTCCATTGTGGGAGAGCTAGGCTGTGCGTGGACGGCACTGTGGAGTGGGAGGCTGGTTGTGTGGGGTGTGAGTGACGGAGTCGAGTTATAAGAAAGGTGGAGGTGCTGGATGGCGGCTGCGACTGTGTGCACATGGGAGGGTTGGTATGTCATGTGGTTTGAAGAAGTGGAGTGGTAACAAGGAAGCTGTAGCAGAGCGATGTTTAGGATGTTGAGGAGAGAGGACTAGGCTGATGGGCTGTGGCTGGATCGCTGGCATTCTGCTGTCGCTGTGGCTGGGCAGGAGATGTCCTGTGCACCCTGTGCATTGGGGACTGGGGCAGTGCGTGCATGAGGAGCAAAAGGAACTGGACTGTGCATGGGCCGGGAATCGAACCCGGGCCTCCCGCGTGGCAGGCGAGAATTCTACCACTGAACCACCCATGCCATATCCCGTATTGTCACCTGACTGCTGTCACAGCCTGGTCGCCAAGACCAGCTAATTCCTCTTTTCCCCTGACAGCTAGATGCCTGGCCTTGGCCCATGGACCAAGCAGGCAAGAACTGGAGAGTCCCAGGACCAGACTGAGGCTCGGAGGCTGAGCCGAGCCTCTCCCTCTCCGGGACGCCTAGGTCCCATCTCAACCCTGCCTCTCCCTGCGTGGCAGCCGAGGAGCTAGCGAGCCAGCGCGCTTGCGGGCCGGCGGGTAGGCGGGCACCCGTTTGGCTCTGCACGCGGCAAGGGCGAGCAGGTGTGCGTTGGCGACAGCCACCTGCGCACAGAAGAAACCTGGACGAGCACAGCCCGAGAGGATGGGCCCGGTGGGCGTCTCCCACAGGAGGTGGAGGAGCAGGAACTAGCAGGAAAGAGGTAGTGAGCGCGAAGGCCAGGCCAGGAAGTGAGGGTGTCGGGTCGGGGTGGACGAGGTTCTGTTAGCACCGGGCAGGCCGGCTGGGCTGGCACGGTGCTCAGGACCGGCCCCCACACGGACTCGAGCCTCTCCCTCCTCGGAGGTGGCTTTAGCAAGGCATACATCACGTGCAGCAGCTGCTGCCCTCCAGTAACTGTCGGGTGTTGAGAGCAGGGCGCTCCTCCAAGTTCAGGAGTGTGAGGGAAGAATGCGGGTGTGAGGGGAGAGTCGGCGGCGCCAGAGCGGCGTGGGAAGAGGGTCACACACGTGTCTGTTGGGGTGGGAGCGGGTGGCAAAAAAGGAAAGGCTGGCCGGGCGGTGGTGGCACACGCCTTTAATCCCAGCACTCGGGAGGCAGAGGCAGAGGCAGGCGGATCTCTGAGTTCGAGGCCAACCAGGTCTACAAGAGCTAGTTCCAGGACAGGCTCTAGAAACTACAGGGAAACCCTGTCTCGAAAAACCAAAAAAAAAAATGGGGGGGAGGCTGTCAGGAGTGGGATTTGAACCAACTCGTACAGGGGAGACTGCGTACTGAACGCAGGGACTTAGAACCTAGGCCACCCCGATGGCGCGTCTAGGTGCACAGAGGAACTGATATGTCGGGGCGCCCTGGCTGGTGCGGGTCTGGTTGCTCAGGCAGCGGGCGTGGAGCGGCTTCCACCGCGTACATATCGAGATGTTGCTAGGCGCCAAAGTCGCTCCTTGTCCCTGTCCCGGTCCCTGTCCCGAAGCTGGTCAGGCTCTCCTCACCACCCCAGCCCACAAGCGCGGCCGCCCAGCAACGTCTCACGGGGCCAGGACAGTACCAGCTGGCTGGACGCGGTGGTTGCTCAGGGCTGCGGGTCTGAGTCCTGGTGGGAGGGGCGTCGCGGAGAATTTGGTGCTAGGTGCGGAGGTCGGCCCTGCTTCGGAGGAAGGGTGGCAGGTCAGCGAAGCGAGTCGGATATGGCCGGCAGTCTCAGTGGCCACCAAGTGGTAGTCCTGGCCGTCATCCTTGTTAGTATACTGGTGAGTATCCCCACCTGTTACCCGGGAGACAGGGGTTTGATTCCCCGACCGGGAGACACACCATCCTTTTTGGCCCCTCGTCCCAATGCCAGTCCTCTGGCCCAATAGCTGTGCTCCGGCCACCCACTGCTAGGCCGGCCCAATGCCTCCCGGCCGTCGAGTCCCTAGGGTGGTGCCTGGCCCTGGACTCTGACGCCTGGGAACGCTTCCTCTTCTCCCCCCATCCATCAAGAGCGGCGGGGCGGGTGTCAGAGACGGAGGCCTGCGACCCTCGGTGCCTGAGCTACCACTGTGCCAGGCGGCTCTGGGTGGTGACGTGCCCGCTCGATGTTGTCCCGGCTGCTCCCTGGCTCCGTGGCCCTCGTAGCCTGAGCTGCCCTGGGCAGACCCAGGACAGCGGGTTGCTGCAGTCAGGAGGCGAGAGCGCCGCGCAGCACAGGCGTGTGCGTGAGAGAAGCGCGGGTGGCATGGGAAGGAGAGGAACAACGTGCGCTCGGCGGCAGAGGCCCGGTTGGGGTTGGAGTTGGAGTTGGTGTCGGTGTCGGTGTTGTGTTCGGCTTCGGCTTTGACTTTGAGGTCGGGACACTGGTGGGAAGACCTGGCTTTGACTTTGAGGTCGGGGCAGCGGTGGGAAGACCTGGTAGGCGACTGCAACATCGTCGCCATCCGCTGGCTGGTGACAGTTCCCGGAGTTGTTTGTTTGCACAGTCGTAGCTGTATGGCGTTGGTGGTATAGTGGTGAGCATAGCTGCCTTCCAAGCAGTTGACCCGGGTTCGACTCCCGGCCAACGCATGGTACTCTCCTTTTGCCAAGGTTCAGCTTTTGCCTGTCCCGACACTGCGTGGCAGGCCAAACGACCACACAATGGGAGGATGCTCTACACCTTTTGAGAGGGTGGCGAGCCGGAGCAGAACGGCCGGGACTAGGCGTCATACAGGGAAGTGGTGTCCTGTTTGCCGAAGAAGCAACAGAGGTCACGGGGCACCGGGCAGCTAGCAGGGCAGGGAGGGGACCGACAGGGCCAGGGGGCACGGGCAGGCGCCGATCGATCACATGTGCGCCGAATGCTAGCCGCGTATTGCCCGGCGGGCAGCTGGGGCGAGCAGCTGGCAGTCAGCTCCTAAACGGGTTGAGATTCTTTCTGGCTGCCGGGGAGAGGTGGGCGCCGTCGGTGTTGTTTTCTGTCGCTCCCTGGTGGTCTAGTGGTTAGGATTCGGCGCTCTCACCGCCGCGGCCCGGGTTCGATTCCCGGTCAGGGAAGCTTCTCTTATTCCTCATCCCGACACCTTGAAAACTTCTTGACACCTATTCTGCAAGAATGGCCCCACTACCCCCACCTCACCTTTCCTACCTTTTGCCCTACAGCTCCGCCGCCAGACCCTGCTTGTCTGCTCCACTCCACCCTCCCTAGCAACCCAACAACCTACAGCCTCACCCGCGCTCCCTACCCGCACACTCACCAAACTTTAACTAGCTTCCCACTCACGCCAACCCTCTCTTTTCCTGCACACACCAACTCCTCAGCACTTGTCCAGCTAAGCCCTGTTGCAGCCCGATACAACCAGCCTACAAACTGCCACGATCACACGGACGACACACAAATACACACACACACCCCAACATTCAACTTTCCTGCTCAAGCTCCCGACCCATTCCTGGAGCCCATCTTGTCTCCACCTCACTCTATCGCCTGCTCTTAGGTCTCCGAGAAACCGTGTAGTTCGCCCCACCTGCCACACCTGCATCACACGCTCCCTGGGACCTGCTCTTCACAACTGAGCGCAGACTTCAAACAAATGAAGGGATTCTTTCCTGTCTACAGTGTGAGTGTGTGTGAGTGTGGTTTTGTGTTTGTGTGTTAGTATGTATGTGTGTGTCTGTCAATACGTCCATCTGTTTGTCTGTTTATATTCTCTCCTTCTCTGTGTGTATTTGAGTGACCCTAGGCATGTTTGTATGTATGTATGTATGTATGTGTGTATGTATGTATGCATGTGTATCTTGCAAACTCCAGGGTCTCTAAGTGATCGTTTATGGTGGCAGTGTTGCTATGAGATCGGGAGGAGGGCGCGAGTCAGGCTGTGAGTGGGGGTGCTCTGTTGGGTCGTGTTGATTCCGGGCAGAAGGCACCTAGTGTGTTTACTAAGCTTCCACATCGCCCCAGGGCAGACAGTGCGCAACCCCAGGCCTGATTTCCTCAAAAGACCCAGAGGGGCTTGGTTGAGCTGAGGCCACGCCTGGCTGTTTTAAGGGCGCTGTTTCTGCAGCTCCTTGTGTGCACGGGCAAGCAGTGCAGCTGTAGGTGCTGGTGCGAGTCGGGATATTGGATCGGATGTTCACCTACGAAGGAGGATGAGATGAAGGACAGACAGGCCTTTTTCCCACCCGACCTAAACCCAGTCCTTCCCTGAACCCTTCCCAATAGAGGACAGGGAAAGACACCTATCTCGACCTGGATCTGGGAAGGGTCTGTCCAGTAAGCTGCCGGGCCAGTTGTGTGGCTCCCATGAGACCGCTATGGGGGAAAAAAAAAAAAAAAAAAAAAAACACCAGACAAGCCAAAGCTAGCAAGTGTGCTAATGGGGTCGTGGCATGCCAAAGGCAAGGATCCACGCTTGCCTCTGTGCTCCCTGGTTTCTTGTCAGCTCCGCCCTTCTGGCTGGGAAGAGGGACTCTGCTGGGAGAAAAGGTCTCTCTAGCATGGGCCTGCGATGAATGAATGATCCAATAATTGCTGTGGGACAGACAGCACACAGGGGGAGGTTTGGTGGTTGGGGTGCCAGGGCACATCCGGAAGGGTTGTGGCCAGGGGCGTGCCATCCTTGGGCAGGTGGTCCTTAGGTGTAGGGCAGCAGGCTGAGCAAGCCAGGTGGGAGGACTCCCCCAACGACAGCTACCTACCGCATCAGTTCCTGCCTCTGCTTTCCTAATGGGGCTGCCCTCTGTGAAGGACTTAGGAGCCTAAGAATCCAACACTTTCTCCACCCAAGCTGCTTTTGGTCGTGGTGTTTGATGGCAACAATCCCAAGCCTAACTCAATGATTCCTTTGTTAAGTGTTCTCTGTTTAGGTTTTTACTCCATTTTTTTATTGGATTATGTGTTGTTTTGGTGTCCAATCTCTCGAGTCCTTTGTATATTTTGAAGATCAGACCTCTATCCGGTGTGGGGTTGTTGACAATCTTTTCCGATTCTGTAGGCTGTCATTTTGTCTTGTTGACCGCGTCCTTTGCTTTACAGAAGCTTTTCAGTTTCAGGAGGTCCCATTTATTAATTTTTTCTCTCAGTGTCTGTGCTCCTGGGGTTCTATTTAGGAAGTGGTTCCCTGTGCCAATGTGTTCAAGTGTACTTCCATCTTTCTCTTCTGTAAGGTTCAGTGTGGCCGGCTTTATGTTGAGGTCTTTGATCCATCTGGACTTGAGTTTTGTGCATGGTGATAGACAGGGGTATATCTTCATTCTTCTACATGTGGATATGCAGTTATGCCAGCAACACTTGATAAATATGCTTTCTTTTTCCATTTGAGATTTTTTGCTTCCTTGTCAAAATATGCTAGGTCTTTAGTTGCATATGTAGGGTATTATCTTGATTTGCAAGTGGTGTGGGAGGGAACATGAACAGAGGAGGTGGGCAGTGTTCTCACACTGGATAAGAGAGCCAGCAAGCAGCCCTCATGCCAGTCCTCTGCTCCAATTCCTGCCTCTAGGTCTCTCACCCCACCCTGCTTACAAGCTTCAAACCCCAGGCCCCTGACCCCCATGAAATCCTGCCCAACCTTCCCCACCAATCTCCACATCCACCAGTGTGGCATTAAGGATGCCTAGGAAGAAATAAAACCATCTCACCTCAAGGTTTCTCTAGTCACAGATTTGATCAGAATATGACGTAGTCCTGTTCCCTACTCAGAAATAAATGTGTAAGAATCACAGCAGATGGTCCCAGGACCTGTTAGAGGAGATGAGGCTGCCTCTGCTTCTTTCCATTTTCAACTCCTCATCAACCCAACACCTCCATACCTCAGCACCTCCACAACCACCACCACCACCACCTCAACCATTAGCAACAGTTGCAACAGCAGCAGCCACCAGGGTAAAAACCTCATCTCCAAGCACCAACATTGGGTCTCTCTTGTTCTTGGTCAGCTACCTTCTTTGAGCTGTAACTGTTGACAAGAGTCAGCCGAAGAGCCCCAGTTGGTTCTGTTTCTGGGTACTCGTTAGAAAAGAAAAAAAAAACTGAGGTGGTCAAGACCATTCCCACTCGCCGTTCTTCAGGCTGGTCAAGGACTGAGGGATGGCAGAGGGCAGTCTGTCTCCTGTGGCGAGACAGGCCCTTTGTCTGCCGCTGGGTGGTGGATGAGTCCGGTGACAGGTAGCGAACGTTTTCCTTCGTGGTACCCACCGCAGTCGAGCTCAAAGAAGATAAGGACCGCAGGAAGTGACACACAGTCCAAGGCTTGGGAGGCTGGAGAAGGTGTGCAACAGGGAGTCTGTGGACACCCTGAGCTTGCTGGAGTAGGCTTTGAGCCTTGTCGTTCAATCGGGCCCGGATAGGGAAGCTCCCTGGACAGACGACTTGCCAATGTGCAGCCTGCACGAGCCCAGGTCTCAGAAGGCCAGGGGTCAGTTCGGGACCTGCGAGGAAGAGCCATCTTGGCAAGGAGGACTTTCAATGGAGTTGCGCATGTTTGTGCTTCTCTGGCCTGCGTGCCGTAGGCTTCCCTGAGTTTGTGTTTCTGTTCCTCTCTCTCTCTCTCTCTCTCTCTCTCTCTCTCTCTCTCTCTCTCTCTCTCTGTGTGTGTGTGTGTGTGTGTGTGTGTGTGTGTGTGTGTGTGTGTGTTTCTGGTAGGTGTGGTTGTTTGTGTGTTGGTGTGAGAGATAGAGAGAGAGGAGGGGGAGGGCCTCCTGCTGGCTGCAGTCCGGATCTCTGAAGCTCTCTAGGCTCTCCAAGCTTTGCTGTTGGCAAAGGATTAGAGGAGAGAAGGCACCTGGTCCCCTGTGGGACTGTCCCTTGGCAAAGGAGGCAGAACAGGGTCTGGGGCTAGGGAGGCGTTTGAGGTACCGGCCAAGAGAGGTTCACCAAGTAAGTGTCCATTGTGGGAGAGCCAGGCTGTGCGTGGACGGCACTGTGGAGTGAGAAGCCGGCGGTGTGGGGTGTGAGTGACGAGGTCGAGTTATAAGAAAGGTGGAGGCACTGGATGGCGGCTGCGACTGTGTGCACGTGGGAGGGTGAGTATGTGAGGTGGTTGGAAGAAGTGGAGTGGTAAGGCAGCTGTAGCAGAGAGATGGTTAGGGCTGGTCATGGCGTCTGAGTTGAGGAGAGAGAGAGGACTAGGCTGATGGACTGTCGCTGGATCACTGGCATCCCGCTGTTGCTGTCCCTAGGGAGATGTCCTGTGCACCCTGTGCATTGGGGACTGGGGCAGTGCGTGCATGAGGAGCAAAAGGGGCTGGACTGTGCATGGGCCGGGAATCGAACCCGGGCCTCCCGCGTGGCAGGCGAGAATTCTACCACTGAACCACCCATGCCATGATCTAGGGAATTACCTGACTGCTGTCACAGCCTGGGTCCACGACCAGCTAGCTCCTCTTTTCCCCTGACAGCTAGATGCCTGGCCTTGGCCCCATGGACCAAGCAGGCAAGCCTGCCGACCAAGGACAGGAGAGTCCCGGGACCAGACTGAGGCTTGGTGCCTGCGCTGCGCCTCTCCGGTCTCCGGGATGCCTAGGTCCCATCTCAACTCTCCCTCTCACTGCGTGCCAGGCGAGGAGCTTGTGGGCCGGCGGGTGGGCGGGCACACGGTTGGCTGTGCACAGCAAGGGCCAGCAGGTGTGTGCTGGCGAAGGCCACCTGCGCACAGAAGAAGCCTGGACAAGCACAGCCGGAGAGGTTTGGCCCGGTGGGCTTCTCCATCAGTTGCTAGAGGAGCAGGAACGAACAAGAATGAGGTGGTGAGCGGGAAGGCCAGGCCAACCAGTGCGGGTGTCGGGTCAGCGTGGACGAGGTCCTCTGTTTGCACCGGGCCGGCCGGCTGGGCTGGCACGGTGCTCAGGACCGGCCGCCTCAGGGACTCGAGCCTCTCCCCTCCCCGGAGGTGGCTTTAGCAAGGCGTCCAGCACGCGCTGCAGCCGCTGCCCTCCAGTAAGTGTCCGGTGTTGAGAGATGGCCGCTTCTCCAGGCTCTGGCGTGTGAGGGAAAGATGCGGGCAGGAGGGGAGTGTCGGTTGAGTCGGAGCGGCGGTGGAAGGGGTACGCACGGGTTTGTCGGGTGGCAAAAAAAAAAGGGGAGGTTATTAGGAGTGCGATTCGAACCCACGCCTCTAGGGGAGACTGTGACCTGAACGCAGTGCCTTAGACGGCTCGGCCATGCTGATTGCGGATGTGGGCGAACAGCGGACCTGCCGTGTCGGGGCGCCCGGGCTGGTGCGTGTCTGGGTGCTCAAGCTGCGGGCGCGGAGCGGCGTCCACTTCCTCCACGTCGAGAGGTTGCTAGGTGCCAAACTCGGTCTCTGTCCCTGTCCCTGTCCCTGTCCCTGTCCCGGTCCCTGTCCCGGATCTGGTCAGGCTCCCCGCACCACCCTAGTCCCACGGGCCGCACAGCAACCGGACCAGCGTCTCTTCCCGGCATGGGCGGAACCAGGGGGCGGGACTCGGTGGTCGCACAGGGCTGCCGGTCTGCGTCCTGGTGGAAGGGACGTTCTGTCCGCGTCGGGGGAGACTTTGGGGTTCGGTGCAGAGGTCGGCGGTGCTTCGGAGGCAGGGTTGCAGGCCAGCTAAGCGTGTCAGAGATGGCCGACTGTCTCCCTGGCGGCTGCTTCCTTGTGAAAGACCCCCGAAGAGGACCTTCCCTCAGGAGGAGACCCCGGAACCCAGGGATCAAGCCGAGACCACGGATGCAAACGGCAAAAGGTTTATTAGGAGTACACAGGTACCTGCGGGCGGCAAAGTCTTTCGGAGGACTTGCCCGCCGCTAGGCAAGGTGACCCCCCTTTTTATAGGGTAGGGGAAGCAAAAGCGCGCGTACAGAAGCAGATGCCTGGTTACAGGGTTGTCATTGGTGGATTCAAATAGGGTGGTCGGTTCACCTTGGAGACATGCAGGGGACTCAGATAATAGCTAACTTGGCCCTATCTAGGGTGTGGAACGGGTCCCAGGGACTTTCTATTCCCCGTTTGGGGCCAGATGGCTGACCACAGATATCTTTTTGGCGCCTAAGGGCCCTAACCTTTCATCTGCCCTGTTTGTGCAGGCCCTGCGAAATGGCGTAACTGCTGCTAGCTTATTGTCTTTGGGTAGAGGTTTCAGGGGTCTTTCACTTGTTTTCGTCGTCCTCGTTAGTATAGTGGTGAGTATCCCCGCCTGTCACGCGGGAGACCGGGGTTCGATTCCCCGACGGGGAGATATACTTACTTTTTTAGCCTCCTGTTTAGTCAGTCGGGCGGCCCTTGGCCCACTGGCCATCCTTGCTTCCTTGGCCCCATGCCCCACTGCCAGGACAGTGGTCCTCTGGCCCCAGAGCCGGGCTTCCGAGCCCACTGCCAGGCCAGCCCACAAGCCTCCCGGCCGTCGGGTCCCTGGCCTGGAGCTTGGTCTAGGTCTCTGACGCCTGAGAACCCACCCTCTTCTCCCCCACACCGCGACGAGGCGGCGGAGGCGGGTGTCAGAGCAGGTGGCATGCGACCCTCAGTGCCTGAGCCACCGCTGTGCCAGTCGGCTCTGGGTGGTGATGTGTCTGCTCGGTGTTGTCCCGGCTGCTCCCTGGCTCACGTGGCCCTCATTGCATGAGCTGCTCTGGCCGGACCCAGGGAGAAGGGTTGTTGCAGTCAGGAGGCAAGAGCACCGTGCAGTACAGGGGAGAACCGTGCAGTACAGGGGAGAACCGCCTGTGGCATGGAACGTCGAGGAACAACGCATGCTCGGCGGCGGAGGCCCCGGCTGGGGTTGGCGTGGGTTTCGGTGTCGGTGTCGTTGTTGGTGTCGGTGTCTTCGTCGGTGCTGGCTTCTGCTTTTGAGGTTGGGGCCATCGTGGGGAGGACCAGGTAGGCGACCGCGACATCGTTGCAGTCCACTGGCGAGTGGCAGTCCCTGGCATCGTGTCTGGGGTGGCGGGGAGCCTGGTGGCTCTGTGGCGTTGGTGGTATAGTGGTGAGCATAGCTGCATTCCTAGCAGTTGACCCGGGTTCGATTCCCGGCCATGCACGGCACCCTCCTTTTGCCAAGGTTCAGGGCCAAAAGTGGCCCTGTCCTCCAGTGCCTCTTTGCCTGTCCCGACACTTCGAGGCAGGCTAAACGACCACACAATGGGAGGAGGCTCTACACCTTTTGAGAGGATGGAGAGCTGGAGCAGAACGGCCAGGCGATGCTTCATAACGGGAAGTGGCGTCCTGTTTGCCGAAGAAACGATAGAGGTCACGGGCACCGGGCAGCTAGAAGGGCAGGTAGGGGCCAGGGGGCACGGGCAGGCGCCGATCGATCGCATGGGCGCCGAATGCCAGCCGCGTATTGCCCGGCGGGCGGCTGGGGCGAGGGGCTGGCAGTCAACTGCTAGACTGGCTGAGATTCTGGCTGCCTGCGAGAGGCAGGCGCCGTAGATATGTTTCTGTCACTCCCTGGTGGTCTAGTGGTTAGGATTCGGCGCTCTCACCGCCGCGGCCCGGGTTCGATTCCCGGTCAGGGAAGCTTCTCTTCTTCCTCTCTGAAACTTTGCCTCCTGATACCTCGCGCACTTCTTGACACCTGTCCTGCAAGGCTGGCCCCACTACCCCCACATCACCTTTCCTTTTGCCCAATAGTGTCACCATCAGACCCTGCTGGTCTGCTCCACTCCACCCTCCCTAGCAACCCAACAGCCTACAGCCTCACCTGCGCTCCCTATCCGCACACTCACCAAACTTTTCCTAGCTTCCCACTCACGCCCACCCTCTTTTTTCCTGCACACACCAACTCCTCAGCGCCTGTCTGGCTAAGTCCTGTTGCTACCCGATACAACCAGCTGTAGCAGAGTGATGTTTAAGGCGGGTCATGGCGTCTGAGTTGAGGAGAGAGGACTAGGCTGATGGTCAGGCGCTGGATAAGTGGTAAGCTGCTGTCGCTGTGGCTGGGCAAGACATGTATGTCCTGTGCACCCTGGGCATTGGGGACTGGGGCAGTGCGTGCATGAGTAGCAAAAGGGATTGGACTGTGCATGGGCCGGGAATCGAACCCGGGCCTCCCGCGTGGCAGGCGAGAATTCTACCACTGAACCACCCATGCCATGTGCTAGGCTGTCACCTGACCGCTTTCACAAGCCTGGGCTCCAGGACCAGGCTAGCCCCCCTTTTTCCCTGACAGCTAGATGCCTGGCCTTGACCCCCTGGACCAAGCAAGCAAGCACTCCGGCCAAGGACAAGAGAGACCCGGGACCAGACTGAGGCTGGGTGGCTGAGCTGTGCCTCTCCTCTCTCTGGGAGGCATAGGTCCATCTCAACCCTGCCTCTCCCTGCGTGCCAAGCGAGGAGCTAGAGAGCCAGAGCGCTTGCAGGCCGGCGGGTGGGCGGGCACCCGGGTGGCTGTGCGCGCAGCAAGGGTCGGCAGGTGTGCGCTGGCGACGGCCACCTGTGCACAGAAGAAGCCTGGACGAGCACAGCCTGAGAGGATGGGCCCGGTGGGCGTCTCCCGCAGGAGCTGGAGGAACAGGAATGAGCAGGAGAGGTAGTGAGCTCGAGGGCCAGGCCAAGGAGTGCGGGTTTCGGGTCGAGGCGGACGAGTTCCTCTGTTGGCAAGGAGCTGGCCGGCTGGGCTGGCACGGTGCTCAGGACCGGCCCCAACATGGACTCGAGCCTCTCCCCTCCCAGGAGGTGGCTTTAGCAACTCGTAGAAGCTCAACTAGTGCTTCTGCCCATGCTTCGCTCTACTAATCCATTCTTTGCTCTACTAATCCATTCTTTAAACAAGATCAAGGAGTTAAGGGGTTTGGCTCCACAGGATTCCCTGGAGCTTTTTGGGTCTCTAGTTTAGAGAACCGACCCACGCTTACATTAACAATCAATGGGAAAAGGTTCCAAGGCCTTCCAGATACAGGGGCTGATTCTTCTGTGATTGCTAAAAAACACTGGCCTGCAGCCTGGCCTCTACAGCCAGCCCCCACGACATTACAGGGGGTAGGAATGGCCAGTTCTCCAGAGTGCAGTACTCAGTATTTAGATTGGGAGGATGAAGAAGGCCATAAGGGCATTTTCAAACCATTTGTCCTGGAACACCTTCCTCTTAATTTGTGGCGAAGATATGTTTTGCAAGCTATGGGAGCAGTTCTGACCCCTGAACCTGTGCAGCGCATGCTATCTAACCAGGGCTTTGTCCCTGGTCGGTGTTTGAGCAAAAATCTACAGAGAGATGTGCAGATTTTAGCGGACAAGAAACTAATACAACAGTTACCTGGACAGCGTACAGGGTTTGGAAATTTTTCTTAGGGGCCATTGCAGAGCAGCCAAAAAGCATTCCCATAAAATGAAAAACTGAAAAACCTGTATGGATAAAGCAATGGCCTCTAAGTAAGGTGAAATTACAGGCTACTCATACTCTGGTCCAGGAACAGCTAGAGGCAGGGCGCATAGTGCCATCCACTTCTCCTGGAACACTCCTATCTTTGTTATTAAGAAAAAGTCTGGTAAATGGAGGCTGCTGCAAGATCTTAGAGCAGTAGATGATTGTATGGAAATAATGGGGGCAACTCAATCTGGGTTGTCTCTGCTTGTGGGTATTTCTGCAGGATACCATCTTTTAGTTATTGACCTGAAGGATTGTTTTTTCACCATTCCCTTGCATCCAAAAGACTCTGATAAATTTGCTTTCAGTGTACCGTCTATAAATTTCAAAGAACCATACAGGCGCTACCAATGGGTAACATTGCCCCAGGGCATGGCCAATAGTCCTGTCATTTGCCAAATGTTTGTGGCCCAGGTTATTGCCCCAATAAGGTATAAATATTCTCAACTGTATGTAATTCACTATATGGATGACATCCTATTACCTGGACAGGACCCAGAGATAGTCCTTGAGGCTTTTGCTGATTTTCAAGAATGCCTAGCACGTGCTGGTTTAATGATTGCTTCTGAAAAGGTACAACAACAGTTTCCATATCAATACCTGGGGCATCAGTCGTTGCAGACAGGAGTAAAACCACAGAAAGTTACTCTTCGCTTAGATAAACTACAAACTTTAAATGATTTTCAAAAATTGCTTGGAGACCTCAACTGGGTCCGGCCCAGTCTGGGAATTCCTACTGGGGACTTAAAACCACTTTTTGACATTCTGCAGGGGAATCCAGACCCAACCTCCTTTCGTGAGTTGACACCTCAGGCAAGACAATATATTACTTTAATTGAGGAAAAGCTTGCCTCTGCTCATATTCATTATATTGACTATAGTCAGCCGTTGCTATTGATAATTTTTCCTTCTCAGTATAGTCCTACTGGAGTTTTTTGGCAGCAAGGACCCATCCTATGGGTACATGAGCATGTGTCACCTGTAAAAATTGTTATCTCATACCCATCAGCTGTGCTACATGTTATTCAGAAAGGGTATAAACTTAGTTTACAAACCTTTGGAATGTTACCTGATAAGGTTATTACACCATATACCCAGGCAGAAATAACTTGGTTGCAAAATTTTGCTGAAGATTGGACCTTGTTTTTATGCACTAATCCCTGCAAGTTTGATAATCATTATCCTTCTGATAAGTTGGTCACCTTTTTCAAAAATCATCCGGTATGTTTCCCTAAAGTTATTTTTTATAGCCTCTGGCAGGGGCTCAGAATGTGTTTACTGATGGGTCTTCCACAGGGAGAGCTGTGGTAGCCTCCCCTCCTGATTTTGATACTCAGCCTGTTGATACTAAATCTGCTCAGGTGGCTGAATTGATCGCTGTACAAATGGCCTTAGAGAAATATGCTGATATTCCATTTAACCTTTTTACTGACAGTCAGTATATAAGCAAAATTCTTACACCTTTGGAAACTGCAGCTTATATTGCCTCTGTATCTCAAGTCCAGACGCAGTTATTGGCTATTCAAACTTTGCTTTGGGCCCGATCTGTTCCCATTTATGTTGGGCATTTACGGGCTCATACTGACCTCCCTGGTCCCTTGAGCAAGGGGAATGCATTGGCTGATCAGCTTACCCGCCAAATTTGTGCCGTTAGTCTAAAATCTTATGAAGCCGCGAAAAAAGCTCATAATCGTTTTCATCTCAATGCTGGGTCATTAAGATTTCATTTTAAAATATCTCGAGAGCAAGCCACTGATATTGTTAAAGAATGTTCTCTGTGTACAGAACTTTTAACTGTTCCCCATTTGGGAATTAATCCTCGTGGGCTTGCTCCTAATCATTTATGGCAAATGGATGTCACCCATGTTCCTTCTTTTGGGCGTTTACAATATGTTCATGTAACCGTGGATACATATTCTCATCTTATTTTTGCCTCAGCTCATACAGGAAAAAAATTACGAGATGTTAAAAGTCACTGTCTCCAGGCTTTTGCCTACATGGGAGTTCCAAAAACTGTAAAAACTGATAATGGGCCAGCCTGCACCAGCACTGGCTTTGCTAAATTTTGCACTGAGTTCTCCATTTCTCATAAAACAGGAATACCTTATAATCCTCAAGAACGAGCTATAGTGGAGCGAGCGCATCATACGCTCAAAGCCTATTTGCATAAAACAAAAAAAGGGGAATATGGTTTCACCCCCAGAGACCATTTGTCTTTTATTTTATACATTTTAAATTTTTTGACTGTTGATGCTCAATCTCATATGCTGCTGACCAGCATTGGCGGCCAGATTCTTCCAGGATGCCTCATGTTAAATGGAAGAATCTAGCAGATGGCACCTGGTATGGTCCAGATCCTGTACTGGTGTGGGGAAGAGGGACTGTTTGTGTTTTCCCACAGGATGCTGACAATCCAATATGGGTACCTGAGCGTCTGGTGCGTGCTGTGGATTTTCCTGTCCAGAAGCCTGAAGACAGGACAGAGCCAAGAGATCAAGTAGACACTGGCTTGTCAACTGAAGAGTTGCTGGGATACTGAGGAGCTGGCTGTGGTGGTCCGTGTGCTAAGGACCTATCTACTCATCCCATGATAATGCAGCCATTGCTGCGGCTGCCAGAGCAGCTAGAGCTGCTGGATTTTCCATTAGTCAGTCAGTTGCTTCTGCTTGCACAATGGATACCCTCTGAGGGCAGGTTGCAAATGCCTTGACCATTCAAATTGAGCGAAATTTACAAATGAATATTGCAGTTAATTTTGCTATTGGTTGTGGTTAAAGTCCACTGCTAGGTTACAGTAAAGGCTTATTGCTCTAATTCACGGACCCTGGAATATACAATTTACAAATTGACTCTTGAGATTATTCTAGTTTACTATACCAGGGTTCCTCCCACCAGAGCTGAGACCTTACTTAAAGGACTCCAATTTGGGCAGACTTATTAAGGATTGAGCAGGCACAGTCTCCTAAGGAGTGCTTATATGTGCTGGAGCATCATCTTCATGGCTTCACGGTGCCAGAGTCAAAGGCAAGCTCAGGTCAATATTGCCACGTGGCAAGTCCTCTTAGCTATCGCTCCAGAGAATCTTTCAGCACAAATCTGGCTGAACTCGATGATGGGTGACTAGTGAGCCAATGACGGGAAAGGTTTTTGGGGGGCTACCCCAACCTAAGACAGGAAATGTGTTTTGACCTGGAGGCTTTCCCATGACGGGTAAGGGGTATTGCCTGACGTCCAACGCCACCCAAGATAGGCCTAGTCATATAATTTATATAAAAAGGGGACCTGTAGGGCCCAGGTCTACCCCTGTTCCTGGGGTGCATCTTGAGGACAGTTTCTGGTCAGCTAACTAAGCATCCTGTTTGTTCTTGTGCTCCCTCTGCCCCGCTTGGTGATTAGCTGTAGGGCATTGTTGACTCCATCATTAGTATGGCAATTTCCCACCTGCCTGGGCGGAAATCCTTGTGCACCAGCCGGGTGTGGTAATTTCCCACCTGTCTGGGTGGAAATCCTTGTGCAGCAGCGAGGTATATAAGGATTTCCCTAAAATTAAATAAACGGCATTCGGCTGATCTCCTTTCGAATGACCCAGGTCTCTTTGTGTGTTTTTTCAATCTCCAGGCTCTTGCCCGACTCGCGAACGGTACAGTGGCAGCGAACTGTACCAAGGGGGTAACACAGAATTGGGTGTTACAGTCCAGCACCCACAGCAGCTGCTGCCCTCCAGTAACTGTCGGGTGTTGAGAGCAGGGGCTCCTCCAGGCTCAGGCGTGTGAAGGAAGGATGCGGGCGTGAGGGGAGTTTTGGCGCCCTGTGGGAACTGCAGCCCCGAGTTATGAGATCCCTGCCCCCCTTTGAGGTGCTTATCTGCTAAGAAAATATAATAAATACCTTCTGCTCCTGGAGCGGGGAAGGAAGGAATTTTGAGTGCATGGTGACCGGTCCTTGATCCCTGCCAGGGTCAGGTTACATTCCCTTCGCAGCCCCCTCCTCATTTGGTGCCATGGTATAAAAGCCAGCCCCAGTAGGACAATAAAAAAGCTGTTCCACCTCAACCTCGTGCTCTGTGCATTCATTCAATCCTGAACCCTCCGCCCACATTCTTGGTTCCAGCCCGCGCTGGCACGGCAGCGCCCCTCGCCCCATTGCCAGGAGAGTGGTCCTCTGGCTCAAGAGCTACGCTCGGGACGCCCACTGCCAGGGCGGCCCACACGCCTCCGGGCCATCGGGTCCCTGGGGTGGCGCCTGGCCCTGGACTCAGACGCCTGGGAACGCTCCCTCTTCTCCCCCATCCCACACCAGCGGTCGGGGCGGGTGTCAGAGCCGGCGGTATGCGACCCTCGGTGCCTGAGCCACCGCTGTGCCAGGCGGCTCTGGGTGGTGACGTGCCCGCGCAATGTTGTCCCGGCTGCTCCCTGGCTCCGTGACCCACGTTGCCTGAGCTGCCCTGGCCGGACCCAGGATAGCGTGTTGCTGCAGTCAGGAGGCGAGAGCGCCGCGCAGCACAGGCGTGTGCAGGCGAGAAGCGCGGGTGGCGTGAGACGGCGAGGAACAACGTGCGCTCGGTGGCAGAGGCCCGTTAGGGTTGGCGTTGGTGTCGGTGTAGGTGTAGGCTTCGGCTTCGGCTTTGACTTTGAGGTCGGGGCAGTGGTGGGAAGACCTGGCTTTGACTTTGAGGTCAGGACAGTGGTGGGAAGACCTGGTAGGCGACTGCAACATCGTCGCCATCCGCTGGCTGGTGACAGTCCCCGGAGTTGTTTGTTTGCGCAGTCGTAGCTGTATGGCGTTGGTGGTATAGTGGTGAGCATAGCTGCCTTCCAAGCAGTTGACCCGGGTTCGACTCCCGGCCAACGCAACCTTTTGCCAAGGTTCAGGGCCAAAAGTGGCCCTGTCCTCCAGTGCCTCTTTGCCTGTCCCGACACTGCGTTGCAGTTCAAACGACCAAACAATGGGAGGAGGCTCTACACCTTTTGAGAGGGTGGCGAACTGGAGCAGAACGGCCAGGCGATGCTTCATAACGGGAAGTGGCGTCCTGTTTGCCGAAGAAACGATAGAGGTCACGGGGCACCGGGCAGCTAGCAGGGCAGGGAGGGGACGGGCAGGGCCAGGGGGCACGGGCAGGCGCCGATCGATAGCATGGGCACCGAATGCCAGCCGCGTATTGCCCGGCGGGCGGCTGGGGCAAGCGGCTGGCAGTCAGCTCCTAGACTGGCTGAGATTCTGGCTGCCTGCGAGAGGAGGGCGCCGTCCGTCGCTCCCTGGTGGTCTAGTGGTTAGGATTCGGTGCCGTCACCGCCGCGGTGAGATTCCCGGGTTCGATTCCCGATCAGGGAAGCTTCTCTTCCTCTCTGAAACTTTGCCTTCCTACACCTCGCGCACTTCTTGACACCTGTCCTGTCCTGCAAGGCTGGCCCCACTACCCCCACATCACCTTTCCTACCTTTTGCCCAATAGCGTCGCCGCCAGACTCTGCTGGTCTGCTCCACTCCACCCTCCCTAGCAACCCAACAGCCTACAGCCTCACCCGCGCTCCCTACCCGCACACTCACCAAACTTTTCCAAGCTTCCCACTCACGCCCACCCACTCTTTTCCTGCACACACCAACTCCTCAGCGCCTGTCTAGCTAAGTCCTGTTGCGACCCAATACAACCAGCCTACAAACCGCCACTATCACACGGACGACACAACACACACACACACTAACATGTAACACTCCCGCGCAAGCTTCAGACCCATTCATGGAGCCCACCGTGTCTCCACTTCACTCTATTGCCTGCTCTTAGGTCTCCAAGAAACCGTCTAGTTCGCCCCACCTGCTACACCTGCATCACACGCTCCCTGGGAACTTTCCCCTGCTCTTCACAACTGAGTTCTGACTTCAAACAAATGAAGGGATTCTTTCCTGTCTACAGTGTGAGTTTGTGTGTGAGTGTGTGTTTGTGTTTGTGTGTTAGTATATATGTGTGTGTCTGTCAATACGTCCATATGTCTGTTCGTCTGTCTGTATTCTCTCCTTCTCTGTGCATATTTGTGTGAGCCTAGGCATTTATATATGTTTGTATGCATGTATGCATGCCTATCTTGCAAACTCCAGGGCCTCTAAGCGATCGTTTATGGGGGCGGTGTTGCTATGGGATCCGGAGGAGGGCGCTTGTCTGGCCGTGAGTGGGGGTGTGCTGCGGGGTGGTGTTGATTCCGTGCTGATAACAGACCCGGTGGAAAGCACCTGGTGTGGTCACTAAGCTTCCACAGCGCCGCAGGGCAGACAGTGTGCCACCCCAGGCCCTATTTCCCCGAAAGACCAAGAGGGGTTTGGTTGAGCTGAGGCCAAGCCTGGCTGTTTTAAGGGCGCTGTTTCTGCGGCTCCTTATGTGGGCAGACAAGCAGTGAAGGTGCAGGTGCGGTGCAAGTCGGGAAATCGTAAGGGATGCTCACCTAAGGAGGATGAGATGGGGGACAGACAAGCCTTTTTCCCACCCGATCTCAACCCAGTCCCGCCCTGAAGTCTTCCCAATACAGGACACGGAGAGACACCCAAGTTGAGCTGAATCTGGGAAGGGTCTGTCCAGCAAGCTGCCAGGCCAGTTGTGTGGCTCCCATGAGACGGCCATGGGAAAAAGACACCAGACAAGCCTATGCTAGCAAGTGTGCGAATGGGGCCGTGGAAATC
Source organism: Arvicola amphibius (assembly GCF_903992535.2). Lineage (NCBI taxonomy): Eukaryota > Metazoa > Chordata > Mammalia > Rodentia > Cricetidae > Arvicola > Arvicola amphibius. The sequence continues at coordinate 22,848,620 of NC_052058.2, read as the reverse complement.
GAAAGGCAAGGATCCTCGCTTGCCTCTGTGCTCCCTGGTTTCTCATCAGCTCGGCCCTTCTGGCTGGGAAGAGGGACTCTGCTGGGAGAAAAGGTCTCTCTAGCATGTGCCTACGATGAATGAACCATCCAATAATTGCTGTGGGACAGACAGCACACAGGGGGAGGCTTGGTGTTTGGGGTGCCAGGGCAGATCCGGAGTGGTTGTGGCCAGGGGCGTGCCATCCTTGGGCAGGTGGTCCTGAGGTGTAGGGCAGCAGGCTGAGCAAGCAAGGTGGGAGCACTCCCCAACGACAGCTACCCACCGCATCAGTTCCTGCCTCTGCTTTCCTAAAGGGGCTGCCCTCTGTGAAGGACTTAGGAGCCTAAGAATCCAACACTTTCTCCACCCAAGCTGCTTTAGGTCGCGGTGTTTGATGGCAACAATCCCAAGCCTAACTCAGACCGAAATTGGTACCAGGAGTGGGGTATTGCTGAAACAGAGCCGATATCGTGCCTTCAGGATTAAAAGGAGCTCTTGGGTATGAACAAGAAAGGAATGCTTGTGATTCAATAAATGACTGGCTTGTGTGCCGCGTTGGCACAGGGTCAACCATGCTGCATGATTTTGGGGAACTTGACAAAACCCTGCATTAATCTAGGAAGAGAGACTCTCAGTTTAGGAGACACCTCCATGAGATGACGAGTGGTCTTATTTTTCCTTTTTTAAAATTGATATTCAGTGAGCTCTACATTTTTCTCTGCTTTTTTCCCTGCTTCTCCCTTCCCCCTAAGCCCTAGCCCAAGGTCCCCATGCTCCCAATTTACTCAGGAGATCTTGTCTTTTTCTACTTTCTACTTCCCTTATAGATTAGATCTATGGAAGTCTCTCTTAGTGTCCTCATTGTTGTCTAAGGTCTTTGGGATTGTGGTTTGTAGGCTGGCTTTCTTTGTTTTATGTCATTCTGTGTCTGGGTTACCTCACTCAAAATAACGTTTTCTAGCTCCATCCATTTGCCTGCAAAATTCAAGCTCTCAGGATTTTTATTCTGCTGTGTAGTACTCCATTTTGTAAATGTACCACATTTTCCTAACCCATTCTTTGTTCAAGGGGCATTTTGGTTGTGTCCATGTTCTGGCTATAACAAACAAAGCGGCTATGAACAAAAATAGTTGAACACGTCATTGTGGCATGATTGAGCATCCTTTGGACATACTCACAAAAGTGATATTACTGGGTCTTGTGGAAGGTTGATTCCTAATTTTCTGAGAAATGGCCACACTGACATCCAAAGGGCTATACCAGCTTGCACTCCCACCAGCAATGCAGAAGTGTTCCCTTTCCCCTACAACCTCTCCAGCATAAGTTGTCATCAGTGTTTTTGATCTTAGCCGTTCTTTCAATTGTAAGATGGAAACTCCGAGTTGTTTTGATTTGCAGTTCTCTGATGACTAAGGATGATGAACATTTTCTTAAGTGTCTTTCAGCCATTTTAGATTCCTCTGTTGAGAGTTCTCTGTTTAGGTCTTTACTCCATTTTTCTTATTGGATTATGTGTTGTTTTGGTGTCCAATCTCTTGAGTTCTTTGTATATTTTGGAGATCAGACCTCTGTCCGGTTTGAGGTTAGTAAACATCTTTTTCTATTCTGTAGGCTGTCATTTTGTCTTGCTGACCATGTCCTTTGCTTTACAGAAGCTTTTCAGTTTCAGGAGGTCCCATTTATTAATTTTTTCTCTCAGTGTCTGTGCTCCTGGGGTTCTATTTAGGAAGTGGTTCCCTGTGCCAATGTGTTCAAGTGTACTTCCCTCTTTCTCTTCTGTAAGGTTCAGTTTGGCCGGCTTTATGTTGAGGTCTTTGATCCATTTGGACTTGAGTTTTGTGCATGGTGATAGATACGGGTCTATCTTCATTCTTCTACTTGTGGATATGCAGTTATGCCAGCAACACTTGATAAATATGCTTTCTGTTTCCATTTGATATTTTGCTTCCTTGTCAACAGATGATGGGTCTTTGGTCGCACGTGTTGGGTATTGTCTTGATTCTCAGTGGTGTGGGAGGGCACATGAAGGGAGGAGGTGGGTAGTGGTCTCACACTTGATAAAATAGCCAGTAAGCTGTCCTCATGCCAGTCCTGTGCTTCAATTCCTGCCTCCAGGTCTCTCACCCCACCCTGTTTACAAGCCCCAAACCCCAAGCCTCAAACCCTTGTCCCCTGACTCCCATCAACTCCAGCCCCACCTATCCCCACTACCACCAGTGTGGCATTAAGAACTTTTAGGAAGAAATAAAACCGTCTCACCTCAAGGTTCCTCTAAGTCGAACATTTGATCGGAATATGACGTGTTCCTGGTCCCTACTCAGAAATAAATGTGCAGGAACCACAGCAGATGGTCCCAGGACCTGCTAGAGGAGATCAGGCTGCCTCTGCTCCTATCCATTTCCAACTCCTTCTCATCCCAACGCCTCCATACCCCAGTACCACCACCACCACCACCACCTCCACCACCACCACCAGCAGCAGCAGCAGCAGCAGCAGCAGCAGCAGCAGCAGCAGCAGCAGCCACCAGGGTAAAAACCCCATCTCCAAGCACCCACATTGGGTCTCTCTTGCTCTTGGTCGGCTACCTTGTTTGAGCTGTGACTGCCGACAACAGTAAACTTAAGAGCCCCACTTGGTTCGGTTCCTGGGTTCTCTTTAGAAAAAAGAAAAAAAGCTGCGGTGGTCAAGACCACTCCCGCTCGCCTTTGTTCAGGCTGGTCAAGGACTGAGGGATGGCAGAGTGGTAAGGCAGCTGTAGCAGAGTTGAGGAGAGGATTAGGATGATGGGCTCTCGCTGGATCTCTGGTAAGCCGCTGTCACTGTCGCTGGGCAGATGTCCTGTGCACCCTGGGCTTTGGGGACTGGTGCAGTGTTTGTTTGAGGCCCAAAAAAAAAAAAGACAGGACTCTGCATGAGCCGGGAATCGAACCCGGGCCTCCCGCGTGGCAGGCGAGAATTCTACCACTGAACCACCCATGCCATGGCCTAGGCTGTCACATGACTCCTCTCACAGCCTGGGCTCCAGGACCAGCTAGCTCCTCTTTTCCCGACAGCTAGATTCCGGGCCTTGACCCCATGGACCAAGCAGGCGAGCGCGCTGGCCAAGGACAGGAGAGTCCCGGGACCAGACTGAGGCTCGGCGGCTGAGCCGCCCCTCTCCCCTCTCCGGGACGCCTAGGTCCCACCTCAACCCTCCCTCTCCCTGCATGCCAGGCGAGGAGCTAGCGAGCCTGCAGGAGCGGGGGGAGCAGAAACAGCAGGAAAGAGGTATTGAGCACGAGGACCAGGCCACGAGATGCGGGTTAGGGTCAGGGTGGACGAGCTTCTGTTGGCAACGAATCTGCCGGCTGGGCTGCCACGGTGCTCAGGACCGGCCCCCACACGTACTTGAGCCTCTCCCCGCCCCGGAGGTGCCTTTAGCAAGGCGTCCAGCACGCGCTGCAGCTGCTGCCCTCCAGTAAGTGTCTGGTGTCGAGAGCAGGGCGCTCCTCCAGGCTCAGGTGTGTGAGGGAAGGATGCGGGCGTGAGGGAGTGTCGGTGGAATCAGATCGGCAGTGGAAGGGGGCACTTACGAGTCTGTTTTGGTGGGAGCAGGTGGCAAAAAGGCGATGTTGTCAGGTGTGGGATTCAAAATCACACCTCCAGGGGAGACTGCGACCTGAACGCAGCGTTTTATACCGCTCGGCCATTCTTATGGAGAGTGTAGGAGCACAGTGGACCTGCCGCGTCGGGGCGTCCGGGCTTGTGCGGGTCTGTGTGCTGAGGCTGCGGGCTTGGAGCAGCTTCCACCGCGTCTACGTCGAGATGCTGCTAGTCGCCAAAGTCGTTCCTTGTCTCGGTCCCGGTCCCGGTCCCGGTCCCTGTCCCGGATCTGGTCAGGCTCCCGGCACCACCCTAGCCCACGCGGGTCCGCCCAGCAACCGGCCCAGCGTCTCCCGGGGCCATGGACGGGACCAGGGAAAGAGGACGCAGTTGCGGGTCCGCGTCCTGATGAGAGGGGCGTTCAGGCCTCTTCGGGGAGACTTTGAGGTTCGGCGCAGAGATCGGCGGTGCTTCAGAGGGAGGGTGGCGGGTCAGCGAAGCGCATTGGAGGTGGCCGGCCGTTTTGGTGGCGGCATCTTGGTCGTCGCCGTCCTCTTTAGTATAGCTTTGAGTATCCCCGCCTGCCACGCGGAAGGTCGGGGTTCGATTCCCCGACGGGGAGACATACCTACTTTTTTAGCCAAACGGGTGGCCCTTGGCCCGCTGGCCATCCTTGCTTGCTCGGCCCCTCGCCCCAACGCCAGGACAGTGGTCCTCTAGCTCTGGTCGCCCACTGCAAGGACGGCACACACGCCTCCCGGCGGACGGGTTCCTAGGCTGGAGCCTGGCCCAGGGCTCTGATGCCTGGGAACGCGCCCTCTTCTCCACCCTTAACCCCCACTCCCGACGAGGCGGCTGGGCGGGTGACAGAGCAGGCGGCATGCAGCCCTCGGAGCCTGAGCCACCTCTGTGCCAGGAGACTCTAGATGGTGACATACTGTTGTCCCATCTGCTCCCTGGCTCCCGTGGCCCTCGTTGCGTGAGCTGCCCTGGCCGCACCCAAGGCAGCGGGCTGCTGCAGTCAGGAGGCGAGAGCGCCGCGCAGCACAGGCCTGTGAGTGCGAGAGCACGGGTGGCATGGGACGGAGAGGAACAACGCGCGCTTGGCGGCGGAGGCCCGGTTGGGGTTGGCGTGGGTGTCGGTGTCGATGTCGGTGTCTTCGTCGGTTTCGGCTTCGGCTTTGACTTTGAGGTCGGGGCAGTGGTGGGAAGACCTGATAGGCGACCACGACTTCGTCGCCGTCTGCTGGCTGGTGTCAGTCCCCGGTGTCCTCTGCGTGTGCGCCGTCGTGAATGTGCGGCGTTGGTGGTATAGTGGTGAGCATAGCTGCCTTCCAAGCAGTTGACCCGGGTTCGATTCCCGGCCAACGCACAGTACTCGCCTTTTGCCAAGGTTTAGGGCCCGAGATTGTGCGGCGGGCGGAACGACCACACAATGGGAGGCGGCTCTACACCTTTTGAGAGGGTGGCGAGCGGAAGGAAAATGGACAGGGCGGGGCAACATACCTGGAGTGGCGCCCCGCTTGCCGGGGAAGCAACAGAGGTCACGGGGCACCGGGCAGATAGCAGGGCAGGGAGGGGACGGGCAGGGTTAGGGGGCACGGGCAGACGCCGATCGATCGCATGGGCGCCTAATGCCAGCGCCGATTGCATTGCCGGGCGGGCGGCAGGGGCGGACGGCTGGTAGCAGCTTGGCGTCCTGGCTGAGATTCTTGGTCCCGGTGAGAGGCGGGCATCGTCGAAGGCTGGTCGTCACTTACTGGTGGTCTAGTGTTTAGGAATATGAGCTGTAACAGCTGCGACCGGGTTCGATTCCCGATCAGGGAAGCTTGTCTTCTTCCTCTCTGAAACTTTGCCTCCCGACACCTGTTCCCCTTCTTGACACCTGTCCTGTCCTGCAAGGGTGGCCCCACTACACCCACATCACCTTTCTTACATTTTGCCCAACAGCGTCGCCGCCAGACCCTGCTACTCCGCTCCACTCATACACCCTCCCTCCCAACCCAACAGCCTACAGCCTCACCTGTGCTCCCTACCCAGACACTCACCACCCTTTCTCTAGCTTCCCACTCACGCCCCCCCCCACTTCTTTTCCTGCACAGACCAACTCCTCAGCGCCTGTCCGGCTACACCTTGTTAATGCCCGACACACCCAGCCTACACACCGCCACGATCACACCTATGACACACATACACCCCAGCCATGCAATGTTCCCGCGCAAGCTTCCGACCCATTCCTGGAGCCCACTGAGTCTCCACCTAACTCTATTGCCTGCTCTTAGGTCTCCAAGAAACCGTTTAATTCGCTCCACCTGTCACACCTGCATCACAAGCTCCCTGGGACCTTTCCCCTGCTCTTCACAATTGCTGGATCTGGGAAGGGTCTGTCCAGCAAGCTGCTGGGCCAGTTGTGTGGCTCCCATGAGACGGCCATGGGAAAAAGACACCAGACAGGCCTAAGCTAGCAGGTCTGCGAATGGGGCCGTGGCATGCCAAAGGCAATGATCCATGCTTGCCTCTGTGCTCCCTGGTTTCTAGTCAGCTCGGCCCTTCTGGCTGGGAAGAGGGACTCTGGAGAAAAGGTCTCTCTAGCATGTGCCTGCAATGAATGAACCATCGAATGATTGCTGAGGGACAGACAGCACGCAGAGGGGCGGGATGGTGGTTGGGGTGCGGGAGCAGAGCCTGGGTGGTTGTGGCCAGGTGTGTGCCATCCTTGGGCAGGTTGCCCTGAGGTGTAGGGCAGCAGGCTGAGCAAACCAGGTAGGAGCACTCCCCCACCGACAGCTACCTACCTCATCAGGTCCTGCCTCTGCTTTCCTACCGGGGCTGCCCTCTATGAGGGACTTAGGAGCCTAAGAAACCAACACTTCTCTGTCCAAGCTGCTTTTGGTCGTGGTGTTTGATGGCAACAATCCCAAGCCTAACTCAGACGGAAACTGGGACCCGCAGTGGGGTATTGCTGTGACAGAGCCGATCCTTTGCCTTCGGGATTAAAAGGAGCTCTTCGGGATGAACAAGAAAGGAATGCTTATGGTTCAATAAATGATCGGCTTGTGTGCCACGCTGGCACAGGGTCAACCGTGCTGCTTGATTCTGGAGAACTTGACAAAACACTTCACTCATCTGGGAAGAGAGACTCTCAGTTGATGAGAAGCCTCCATGAGATGATGACTGATCTTTTTTTTTTCTTTTTTAAAATTGATATTCAGGGGGCTGGAGAGATGGCTCAATGGTTAAGAGTATTGCCTGCTCTTCCAAAGGTCCTGAGTTCAATTCCCAGCAACCACATGGTGGCTCACAACCATCTGCAATGAGGTCTGGTGCCCTCTTCTGGCCTTCAGGCATACACACAGACAGAATATTGTATACATAATAAATAAATATTTAAAAAAAATAAATAAAATAAAATTGATATTCAGTGAGCTCTACATTTTTTTCTGCTCTCCTCCTTGCCTCTTCCTTTTCCCTCCCCCAAGATCCCCATACTGCCAATTTACTCAGGAGATCTTGTCTTTTTCTACTTTCTACTTCCCATATAGATTAGATCTAAGTAAGTCTCTCTTGGTGTTCTCATTGTTGTCTAGGTCTCTGGGATTGTGGTTTGTAGGCTGGCTTTCTTTGCTTTATGTTTAAAAACCACCTATGAGTGAATACATGTGATACTTGTCTTTCTGTGTCTGGGTTACCTCACTCAAAATAACGTTTTCTAGCTCCATCCATTTTCCTGCAAATTCAAGCTACTGGTTGTTTTTTGTTTTTTGCTTTTTTTTCTGCTGTGTATACTCCATTGTGTAAATGTACCACATTTTCCTTACCCATTCTTCGGTCAAGGGACTTTTAGGTTGTGTCCAGGTTCTGGCTATGACAAACAAATGGCTATGAACATAGTTGAGGACAAGTCCTTGTTGCACAATTGAGCATTCTTTGAACATATAGCCAAAAGTGGTATTACTGGGTATTGATGGAGGAGGGTCATCTGTCTATGTGTTACTTTCAGTGGTTAATAAATAAACTGCCTTGGCCCTTTAATAGGACAGAAAATTAGGTAGGCGGAGTAGACAGAACAGAATTGTGGGAGAAAGAAAGCAGAGTCAGGCAGACCCTTCAGGCAATCGCCATGCCTCTCCTTTCTGAGATGGATGCAGGTTAAGATCTCTCCTGGTAAGCGACCATATCATGGAGCTACACAGATTACTAAATATGGGTTAAAGGAAGATGTGAGAATTAGCCAATAAGAGGCTGAAACTAATGGGCCAGGCAGTACTTAAATGAATACAGTTTCCATGTAATTATTTTGGGTAAAGCTAGCTGGGTGGCAGGAAGCGGCCAGCCGCTTCTATCCTTCTACAGATTGGCGCATAACGTGGTGACTAAATCCACTTAAAAACCTGAGAGGGCTTTAAAAAAAAGGGAGAGAGATTTTAACACAGCTTTTTGCTGTTTGCTAGGACGTGCTGTAGAGAGATTTCCAGATTCAGCCATAGTGGCAAAAAAAAAAAAAAAGCCACGCCAGCTATTTTAGAACGCCAGACATTTTAAAACGCGGCTTCTGGGCCCTGCTGCCAGTACAAACTCTGGCCATGGAGCATTTCTGGGCCCATTCAGAGTTGGGAACAAAGTAGCTGAGACCATGCCTGTGGCTCTGCTCTTCCTGCCTGGGTAGCCCGCCCGATCAGGTCTACTAAAAAGTGGCGGTTTTTAAATACTAGTTTCTGGGCTGTGCCACCATTGCAATCCCTGTCTGGCTCCTGCGGGAGACAGAACTTTTGAATGGAGTATTTGGAGTAAAGTGCTACAATTTGTTTGATGGCAAACTAGACTCACTGTGTGCCTGAAAGGGGAGCACTACGCACGGCTCAGAGACACAAGCAGCTCCATGTTAGCTGTGCTGTGAGAATAGCTCAGAGGCACAAGTGGAGAGGCTTAGCTGCTGGTCTCAGGCAGGAACTGTAGTAATTATCATAATAACGGCGCACTTAAGGTTTAGACCGGGCAGTAAACAGGCCGTACCGTATTACCCCTACGTAGCGCAAGCTAAAGTTTTTACGAACTGCTCAGCATTTTAAGAAATGCTCCTGGACAGTAAAAGAATTACAGATTAACAATAGGACAGATTCAGACATAAAAGACCTTTAAAAGGGTCACAATGTTGGATGAGTGTACATAGGCTTGAGAGAGAAAAGAAAAAATATAGAGAAAAAAGCTAATGCCTTAAAAAAGTAAAGTCTTTAAAGAGACAGAGTAAACAAAAATAAGCAACGTAAAAATGGAAAATTCTCAGAGAGCCTGGATTCTGTGTATTATTGTGTTTTCTTTGAATTTTTTGACTGTGAAGGAGCTAAGTACAAAAAACCATTTCATTAAATGGGCTTCCAAGCCAAACCTGCATATATGTTCTAAAGGTATCTTGACTTCAGAATTTGGATCTAAGGGTATCATGCTTTGGAAAGGACTTTCTTCTTTTGTTTTCACAGAGGATGAGACCCTGTGGATTGCTTCTATCCCAGTATGGTATGATAGACCACACCCTCCTGAAAGGTTGCTGTGAACACCCTCAAAAAATTACTTCACTCAACTGCTGACTGAGATGAGCCTGGCACACAGGTTACACCATTAAAGATCTGATTAACAGCACCCACATTCAGCAGGAAGCAGTTTGGAGAGAAATAACTGTGCCCATATTCCCAAATATTGCTTATAAATATTCTTTTACATTTAAAGGGGGATATGATATAGATATGAATAATTTGCATTGGTATGGATTTTAAGGTCAATTTTGTTATATGTATATGTATTTCTGCTCTTGATTAAGGTATTGTGATTGTGTAGTTCATTTTAAAATGTAATGTATAATTAGGAAATATAGGTTAATGGATAATCATCAATAATAGTCAAGCTTGTAGTCATGTTAGTTAGATTTTCTAGATATAGAGAGATATATTTCAGTTAGACATTCTTCATATCTTTCAAAGACTGCAGAATATGGCATTTAAAATATTTTAATAACTTAGAGCTTTTCATGACAATGAGACACATCTGCTCCTGGAAACACCAATATACTTCAAGAGGAAGATGGGCATCGAAGAGGCTCCTTATTGAGTTTGATAGCCATTTGGGCAAGAAACCGCTCTTGCCTGGACTGATGCATAAACTGGACACAAAGAACCCACAGAGAGAGGACTGCTAAACTTGCTAAAGGTGAGATGGTCCTTTGGGGTTCCTGACTTATGAAAGAGTCTGCAAGACATTCTGCATGACACAGCAGAAAGTGACTGAACTGTCTTTGAAATTTCCTGCTTCATGGAAATGTCTGCTGGATACTATGGGCCTGTAGGCCGAAGATGGATGCTCCAGTGGTACAGAGGAACTTTGGGTGACTGTCCAGGTAGCGAGATGTCTCTGTCATTTCTAGAGTTTGGAAGTTGCTTATTTCTTGATTGCTTAGGTAATATTATATTCTTCTGGAGTCTTTAATGGAGTTGAAGAATAGATAGTTATGGTTTTCCTTAGATATGATAAAAGATAAAAGAGATATAAATATTGTAACTGTAATTGTTGCTTGATGACTATTTTGTTATATGTAATTTTGCTATGTTAAAGTTAAAGCCTTCCTTTTTGTTTAAACAGAAAAAGGGGAAATGATGGAGGATGGTCATCTGTCTATGTGTTACTTTCAGTGGTTAATAAAGAAACTGCCTTGGCCCTTTACTAGAACAGAAAATAAGGTAGCTCAAACACTTGTCCCCTAACTCCCATTAACTCTAGCCCCACTTTCCCCACCAATGTCTACTTCCAACAGTGTGGCATTAAGGATGCCTAGAAAGAAATACAACCATCTCACATCAAGGTTTCTGTAAGTCACACATTTGATCCAAATATGACGTGATCCTGGTCCCTACTCAGAAATAAATGTGCAGGAAACACAGCACATGGTCCCAGGACCTGCTAGCAGAGACCAGGCTGCCTCTGCTCCTATCCATTTCCAACTCCCCCTAATCCTGTCACCTCCATACGTCACCACCACAACCACCACCACCACCAATAGCAACAGCAGCAGCAGCAGAAGCAGCAGTAGCAGCAGCAGCAGCAGCAGCAGCAGCAGCAGTAGCAGCAGCAGCAGCAGCAGCAGCAGCAGTAGCAACAGCCAGGGTAAAAACCCCATCTCCAAGCACCTACATTGGGTCTCTCTTGCTCTTGGTCGGCTACCTTGTTTGAGCTGTGACTGCCGACAAGAGTCAACTGAAGAGCCCCACTTGGTTCTGTTCCTGGGTTCTCTATGGAAAAAAGAAAACAAGCTGCGGTGATAAAGACCACTCCCGCTCGCCTTTGTTCAGGCTGGTCAAGGACTGACAGGTGGCAGTGGGCAATCCCTCTCCTGTGGTGAGACAGGCCCTTTCTTTGCCCCTGGGAGATGGATGAGTCCGGTGACAGATGAGTGAAGGTTTTCCTTCGTGGTACCCACAACAGTCGAGCATAAAGAGGATTAGGACCCCAGGAAGTGACACACGGTTCCAGGCTTGGGAGGCTGGAGAAGGTGCACAACAGAGAGTCTGTGGACATCCTGAATTTGCTGGAGCAGGCTTTGAGCCTTGCTGGTCAATCGGGCCAGGATAGGGAAGCTCCCTGGACAGACGACTTGCCAAGAGCCTAGGTCTCAGAAGGCCAGGGGTCAGTGCGGGACCTGCGAGGAAGAGCCATCTTGGCCCAGGAGGACCTAGATGGAGTTGAGCATATTTGTGCCTCTCTGGCATTCGCTGCGTCGACTTCCCTGAGTTTGTGTTTGTGTATGTGTGTGTGTATGTGTGTGTTTCTGGTGGGTGTGGTTATTTGTGTGTGGGTGTGAGAGATGGGGGGGGGGGCCTCCTGCTGACTGCCTTTGCCCTGAAGGTCTGAAGCTCTCTGGGCTCTCCAAGAGTTGCTGTTGGCGAAGGATTAGAGGAGAGAAGGCACCTGGTCCTCTGCGGGACTGTCCCTTGGCAAAGGAGGCAGTACAGGGTCTGGGACTAGAGAGGTGTTTGAGGTCCCTGCCAAGAGAGGTTCACCAAGTAAGTGTCCATTGTGGGAGAACCAGGCTGTGCGTGGACGGCACTGTGGAGTGAGAGGCTGGACGTGTGGGGTGTGAGTGACGAGGAGTCGAGTTATAAGAAAGGTGGAGGCACTGGATGGCGGCTGCGACTGTGTGCACGTGGGAGGGTGAGTATGTGAGGTGGTTTGAAGAAGTACAAGGCTTGAAGAAGTATAAGGCAGCTGTAGCAGAGAGATGGTTAGGGCGGGTCATGGCGTCTGAGGTTGAGGAGAGAGGACTAGGCTGATGGACTGTGGCTGGATAACTGGTAAGCTGCTGTCGGCAGTGCGTGCATGAGGAGCAAAAGGACCGGGACTCTGCATGGGCCGGGAATCGAACCCGGGCCTCCCGCGTGGCAGGCGAGAATTCTACCACTGAACCACCCATGCCCTGGTCCTTACTGTCACCTGACTGCTGTCACAGTCTGGGCTCCTGGACCAGCTATCTCTTGGTCCTATGGACTTGGCAGATGATCACGCCGGCCTCGGACAGGAGAATCCCAGGACCAGACTGAGACTCCGTGGCAGCATTGCCTCTCCCCTCTCCGGGACGCCTAGTTCCCACGTCAACCCTGCCTCTCCTTGGGTGGCAGGCGAGGAGCTAGCTAGCCAGCGAGCTTGCGGGTAGGCAGGTGGGCGGGCACACGGGTGGCTGTGCGAGCAGCAAAGGCCGGCAGTTGTGCGCTGGCGAAGGCCACCTGTGCACAGAAGAAGCCTGAATGAGCACAGCCCGAGAGGATGGGCCCGGTGGGCGTCTCCCGCAGGAGCTGGAGGAGCAAGAACGAGCAAGAAAGAGGTGGTGAGCGCTGTGGCCCGGACAAGGAGTGCGGGTTTCGGGTCGGGGTGGACGAGGTCTTCGGTTGGCACCGGGCCAACACCGCAGCTGCTGCCCTCCAGTTACTGTCCGGTTTTGAGAGCAGGGCGCTCCTCCAGGCTCAGGCGTGTGAAGGAAGGATGCGGGCGCGAGGGGAGTGTCCGTGGAGTCGGATCGGCGGTGGAAGGGGGCATGCACGGGTCTGTTGGGGTGGGAACGGGTGGCAAAAATACCAAGTTGTCAGGAGTGGGATTCGAACCCACGCCTCCAGGGGAGACTGCGACCTGAACGCAGCGCCTTAGACCGCTCGGCCATCCTGACGGCGGTCGCGGCCACTTTGCGGACCTGGCTGGTGCGGGCGCCCGGGCTGGTGCGGGTCTGGGTGCTCAGACTGTGGGCGTGGAGCGGTGTCCACCGTGTCCACATCGAGATGCTGCTAGGCGCCAAAGTCGCCCCATGTCCGGGTCCTGGACCCGGTCCCTGTCCCGGAGCTGGTCACGCTCCCCGCACCACCCCAGCCTACGCGGGGCGCCCAGCAAACGGACCTGCGCCATGGACGGGACCAGGGGGTGGGAACGCAGTGGTCTCACAGGGCTACGGGTCCGCGTCCTGGTGGGAGGGGCGTTCTGGCCAAGGCGAGGAAACTTTGGGGTTAGGTGCGGAGGTCGGCAGTGCGTTGGAGGGAGGGTGGCGGTCCAGCGAAGCGCGACGGAAATGTCCGGCCATCTCGGTGGCGGCATTGTCATCATCGTCGTCATTGTTTTTTTTTTTTTTTTTTTTTTTTTTGGTTTTTCGAGACAGGGTTTCTCTGCAGCTTTTTTTTTTAGAGCCTGTCCTGGATGTCCTGGACCTAGCTCTTGTAGACCAGGCTGGCCTCGAACTCACAGAGATCCGTCATTGTTGTCATCCTCGTTAGTATAGTGGTGAGTATCCCCGCCTGTCACGCGGGAGACCGGGGTTCGATTCCCCGACGGGGAGGCATGCTACCTTTTTTAGCCAGACGGGCTGCCCCCCACTTACAGGACTGTGGTCCTCTGGACCAAGAGCCGGGCTAGGGCCGCCGCACTGCCAGGCCGCCCCACAAGCCTCCCGACCGTTGGGGGTCCATGGACTGGCTCCTGGTTCAGGGCTCTGACGTCTGGGAACCCGCCCTCTTCTCCCCCATCCCCCCCCCCCCCCCACGAGGCGGCGGGGCGGGTGTCAGAGCCGGCGGCATGCGACCCTTGGTCCCTGAGCCACCGCTGTGCCAGGCAGCTCTGGGTGGTGACGTGCCCGCTGGCTGTTGTCCCGGCTGCTCCCTGGCTCCTGTGACCCTTGTTGCGTGCCGGAAGCGCCGGTGGCTTCGGAGGGCGAGGAACAATGCGCGCTCGGAGGCGGAGGCCGGGTTTGGGGTTGGCGTGGTTGTAGGTGTCGGCTTCGGCTTTGACTTTGAGGTCGGGGGCAGTGGTGGGAAGACCTGGTAGGCGACCGCGACTTCGTCGCCGTCTGCTTGCTGGTGGCCCTCCCCGCCGTCGTGTGTGTGTGTGTGTGTGTGTGTGTGTGTGTGTGTGTGTGTGTTTATGTGTGTGCACCGTCGTGGAGGTGCGGCTTTGGTCCCGAGTCTGCGTCTGCGCGACTGCGTGCCGGGCCGAACGACCATACAATGGGAACAGGCTCTACACCTTTTGAGAGAAGGGCCATGGTGAGGCATCATACCGGGAACTGGCGCCCTGCTTGCTGGAGAAGCGACAGAGGTCACGGGGCACCGGGCAGCTAGAAGGACAGGGAGGGGACGGGCAGAGCCAGCGGGCACAGGCGGGCGCCGCATGGGCGCCGAATGCCAGCCGCTGTATTGCATTGCCGGGCAGGTGGCTGGGGCGAGCGGCTGGCAGTCAGCTCCTATACTGGCTGAGATTCTGGCTGCCTGGGAGAGATGGACACCGTTGGTGTGTTTCCGTCCCTCCCTGGTGGTCTAGTGGTTAGGATTCGGCGCTCTCACCGCCGTGGCCCGGGTTCGATTCCCGGTCAGGGAAGCTAGCTTCTCTTCTTCCTCTCTGAAACTTTGCCTCCTGATACCTCGCGCACTTCTTGACACCTATCCTGTCCTGCAAGGGTGGCCCCACTACTCCCACCTCTCCTTTCTTACCTTTTGCCCAACAGCGTCGCCGCCAGACCCTGCTGGTCTGCTCCACTCATACACCCTCCCTAGCAACCCAACAGCCTACAGCTTCACCCGCGCTCCCTACCCGCACACTCACCAAACTTTTCCTAGTTTCCCACTCACGCCCACCCTCTCTTTTCCTGTACACACCAACTCCTCAGTGCCTGTCAACTAAGCCCTGCTGTGGCCCGCACACCCAGCCTTAACACCGCCACTATGACACCGACGACACACACACACCCGCCACCCAGCGCTCCTGCTCAAGCTTCTAACCCACTGATGGAGCCCACCCTGTCTCCACCTCACTCTATCGCCTGTTCTTAGGTCTCCAAGAAGCCATCTAGTTCACCCCACCTGCCACACCTGCATCACATGCTCCCTGGGAACTTTCCCCTGCTCTTCACAACTGAGCGCTGACTTCAAACAAATGCAGGGATTCTTTCCAGTCTACAGTGTGTGTCTGTGTGTGTCTCTGTGTGTGTGTGTGTGTGTTTATCAAATTGTCTGTCTGTATTCTGTCCTTCTCTCTGTGTATGTGTGTGAGCCTAGGCATGTATATATGTATGTATGTATGTATGTATGTATGCATGTTTGTATATATGCATGCATGTATGTATGCATGCGTATCTTGCAAACTCCAGGGTCTCTAAGTGATCGTTTATGGTGGCAGTGTTGGTATGGGATTGGGATAGAGAACATGTGTCCTGCCGTGGGTTCGGGTTTCAGAGGGCAGTAGGGAAATCCCTGAAAGACTTGGTTGGGGCCATTGGAGTTTTGAATGAAGAATCTGTGGTTCTGTGGTGTCTTCAGCTGGGGCTAAGGAGTCACCCATGATTAATGAACAAGGGACTGGACCCAGCAAGGTGAAACCTTGGCTGTGCAGGGACAATCTTTTATAGTGCTCACCTGGAGCTGAGAAGCCGGCGGAGATGAAGAAGACAGCAGCGTCACTGAGGTGAAGTGCCCTGGGGGTGCTTCCTGAAGGTCAGCATGCAGAGGCCGTGTTTTAGGGGTGCTGAGGCTGAACCTCCCGGCAGTCAGTGGTTTTGAAACCATGTAGGAGGAGTCAGCTACGTAGTGATGTCTTTGAGGGTGTGGGAGGTTAGATCCTAGAGAGCACTCGAAGCTTAGAGGTGAGTGGTGGGTGGAGTTTGTGAGTGGCTGAGAGGAGACAGGAGTGAAGGCGCAGCCTCGGGTGCAGTGCTGTGAGCCCCACTGCAGCTGGAAGGTGTGGGTCCTGATGGAGCAGCGGAGGTTTGTCACTCTCATAGGTTAGGGGTAGGCCCTGAACATCTAGGCTGTCAACAGCAAAGGCCAGTGAGTGTCTTGGACATGCCTGTCCGGTACTGTGCGACAACTACCAAGGGGAGCAGCAGACTCAGAGTGGGAGACAAACTGCCTCATGCAGCAGAACCCGGGGAGGGTGACAGTCCACACCATCTGTAACCCACAAGGTGGACAGCAGATGTCAGGCACTGGGCTTCTGACACTGTTGGATCTGGTTTTGTTTTCCTCTGATTGTGATAGCACCCTGGTTTTCTTTCCTCTCCATAGAAAAGAGTGTTTAACTTGTAAACAAACAAACAAGCAGAAACATAAAACAAACAAAAAACCATTCTTTTGAAATATCGACATTGACCGCATTGACAGAAGCCCATAGCTTCTGGGTATTTTTATGTAGGTGTGAGAGAAAGATAGATGAAGAGAGTGAGAGACAGAGAGAATTAGAAAGTCAGAGGATGGTTTAGGGGATAGCAGCAAAGAGGAGGGGAGAGAGAGAGAGAGAGGAGAGAAGAGAGACGACTCTAATCGATGCTAGAGTCTGATCTATCTTCTCCTCTCTCTCTCCTCTCTCTCTCTTTCTTCTCTCTTCTTCTCTCTCTGCTCTCTCTCTCTCTCTCTCTCCTCTCTCTCTCTCTCTCTCTCTCTCTCGCTCTCTCCTTCTTTCATTTGAGGAGTGGTTTTGAAGTGCCAAAGTCACTGTGGATGGCCAAATGCGTGGGTGGACTCTGAAGCAACAAGCTGAGACAGGGTACCACCTTCATCTCATGTAAGACACCCTGCCGGCTGATGAGCCCTAGGAAGCTCCCAGGGCCTCTTAGGAGTGGCTGTTAGTGAAGAGTTAGGGGGAAGAAGGCACCTGGTCCCCTCCAGGGCTGTCCCTTGGCAAAGGAGGCAGAACAGGGTCCAGGGTAGGGAGTTGTTTGAGGCAGTCAGGAAGTCCCTGAAAGACTTCGTTGGATCCATTTGGGTTTTTGAATGAAGAATCTGTTGTCCTGCTTAAATGGGCATGAGGAATTATTTGTGATTATTGAAGATGAGTTCAGCGTCTGTGTTTTGTGTTTGTGTGTGTGTGTGTGTGTGTGCGCGCGCGCGTGCATGCATGTAAAAGAAAGAAAGAGAGAGAGAAAGTAGCACTTACCAGGGAGGGAGGTGTAGCCAGGGAAAGGTTGCAAAGTCACTGGAAAATGTCAAAATTTTAGTAGACCCTGACTGGAGGAAGACACTACATCCTTTCACGTGTCCTTGATAGATATTGAGCCTTGGGTGAATGGGCCAGGCAGGGGAACACGAATTGACCAAGAGGACAGTCACAGTTTCAGACTGAGTCTCTGTGAGTGAGCCCTTTCTCTCTCGTTGTAGTATTCCCCACATCAACCTTCACCCTGTCCTGCTGGCCCCCTGCCCGACAGATTGCCACTATCTTATAGCCTCTGCTTTCCATAGTTAGCTGCTCCTTTGCTAAAGTATATGGAGAGGGGACAGGGGAAGAGTCTGATCAAGGGCAGACACCAGGCCCTTTTGAGTAGGCCAGGGATTATGGGCAGTGGATTAATCTCAGGCTGCATCCAGACTGTGCCCCTGTAGAGCCCGGGTCTACCCTGCTCCTGGGGTTACCTGAGGACAGTTTCTGGTCAGCCAGCTAAAACTTTCTGTTTGTGTTTGTGCTCCCTCTGCCCCGCCTGGTGATTAGTTGTTGGGCCTTGTTTACTCCATCTTGGGTGTGGCAATTTCCTACCTGCCTGAGGGGAATTCCTTGTGCAGCAGCTAGGTATTTAAGGATTTCCCCAAAGTTGAATAAATGGCTTTCAGCTGATCTCCTTTCAAATGACCCAGGTCTCTTGTGTGTTCTTTCAATCTCCAGGCTCTTGCCCGGCTCGCATACGTACAGTGGCGCACGAACTGTACCGAGAGAGTAACACAGAATCGGGTGTTACATGCCCCCTTGGGCTCCTCCTGCTGGCTGGGAAGGAGTGGGGGGAGGGGGAGTGGCGCAAGGGGCTGGGGCTGTGTGTTGACTGGGAATCAAGCAGGTGTGCATAGGGAAAGGCCACCAGCAGAGAAGATACCTCGAAGGCCACCTCCCGGCAAGATGGGGGCAGTGGGTGTTTCCTGCCGGGGTTGGAGGAAATGGAACGGGCCAGAGGTACTGACTGGGCCTGAGGGTTACTCTCCTGACATCACACTAACCTCACTAACAGGTTGGCCCTCTGCTGGTGTTCAACGTTTTTGTGCACAAAGTCCTCTGCTACCAGAAGGCACGTGCAACAGCCTGGCTGCCCCTGTGGCTCCAACGCTCAGGACCGGCACTCTTACTCTGTTTTCACACAGGCCTCTCACAAACAGGAAACTACGGCTTTACCAAATGCCACACAACAGAATTTTGCGTGTGTTTACAAGACGGTTTTTCCTCCGGACACTGTCTAATAGGGTAAGTTGTGTGGATGAGGGGATTGGAGACACTAGAGTGGTTTTGGAAGGAAGTGTGAAATGTTATATCTCAGGTTTCAGTGTGTGTGGTTTAAAAAAAAAAAGAAAGCTTGTCAGGAGTGGGATTCGAACCCACGCCTCCAGAGGAGACTGCGACCTTAACGCAGCGCCTTAGACCGCTCGGCCATCCTGACTTCTACTATGTCCCCCTTCCTGATATGGGAATTACATCTCCGGGTCTACCTGAGTGAATGTGGCAATTTAGGTACTCAAGTGTCTTTCCTTAAATATGCTTTAAATATCTGCTTAAGTATCCCATTTCATCTTATCTAAAGGTTTCTGTTTGTTGTTATGAGTCAGTGACTGTCCCTGGACGTCAGACTTAGCACCAAAAAAAATAAATAAATAAAAATAGATAATAATATACACCTCTAAATACTGTCTAACAAACTTTAAAAGATATTTTATTGTTTATTTGTACATATTTGGTTGCTTTTTTTCCCCATGCATGTGCATCAAATGGAGTCCAGAGAGAGCATTAAATCCCTAAGAAGTTGAGTTATAGTGGATTGTGAGCTCCCAGGAATTGAACCCAGGGTTCATTGGAAAAGGAGCTAATGCGCTCAACCACTGAGTCATCTCTCCAGCCTACGGAAAACATTAATCAATCAAACAATTAATTAATTTTAGACTGTCTTATATAGTACAAACTCACTTCAGTAGCTACAGATGATTTTAAACTCTGCCCCTCCTCCTGCATTTACTTTGCATGAACAGGGACTGCAGGGAGGTGCCACACACCGGGCATGCGCAAAGTTTTGTAAAACATTCTTCTCTATTTACGTAGTTACTATTTTTGTATTTAAGTACTCCTTACATAAGTAAATGTTTTTATTTATGTAATATGAAATTTTTTGTTTACATAAGTAAATAAAATAAGTAAATATTATACATAGCTACTAATTTAACCTGATATTTGTAACCTGCAAGAGTCTAAGTGTTGCTTCCACGGGAGGCCTACACGCCGCCGATTGTGCCGCCGCCATGTCTCTCGTGATCCCTGAGAAGTTCCAGCACATCCTGCGAGTACTCAACACCAACATCGATGGGCGGCGGAAAATAGCCTTTGCCATCACTGCCATTAAGGGTGTGGGGCGGAGATACGCTCATGTGGTGTTGAGGAAAGCAGACATTGACCTCACCAAGAGGGCTGGAGAGCTCACGGAGGACGAGGTGGAGCGTGTGATCACCATCATGCAGAATCCCCGGCAGTACAAGATCCCAGACTGGTTCTTGAACAGACAGAAGGACGTGAAAGACGGGAAGTACAGCCAGGTTCTGGCCAACGGCCTGGACAACAAGCTGCGCGAGGACCTGGAGCGACTGAAGAAGATCCGGGCCCACCGGGGGCTGCGCCACTTCTGGGGCCTTCGTGTCCGAGGCCAGCACACCAAGACCACTGGCCGCCGGGGCCGCACTGTGGGTGTATCCAAGAAGAAATGAGTCCCTGGGCCTTCGCTGTTAATAAATAGTTTATATGCCTGTGGAAAAAAAAAAAAGAGTTTAAGTGTTAAAACAACATAAAATGAACAAAATCAATAAGAGAGGCAAAGCACCATGACGACGGAATATAAAAATCTTCCTTCATGGCTGGATGTGCTTCACAAGTAGTCAGACGATTTGGGAATGCACCTAAGAGTATGATCGTCCTAGAGACATACTTTTCTTTTTCAGATTGAGTGTCATTGTTTTCCTGGAATTAGATGTGTTTCTGACTCATGCGAAACCAACATAGTTGTTTGTTTGTTTGTTTTGTTTTGTTTTTTATCCAAAACAGGTATTTTTATGATACTGAAAAATACAGTGGCAAAAAACTGGCGGAAGCCATGCTGTAATCTCCTGGAATGGCCCACAGATGTTTTGTGAATGGAGTTCCTTATGGAATGGCTCTTTGGAGAATCCTGCCCACCACAAGGGCCTGTGGAGGTGATGCTGCAGACCCCTGTGTGGATCCTAGGGAACTCTCAAGCTTCAGGCCTTCCTAACTTTCGTAACACTTGTTCTTATGGTCATTATGGTTTTCCTTTGTCAGTTGTGATTGTGGCTGAGTTTACAGGGAACTAAAGCTGATAATTTGTCTAAAGTTTCTACAATGAAGTTAAACATCTTTGCTGTCTATCACAGAAATTAGTTAATCAAATCGCCCCTGGCAGCCTTTGCAGCCATCTTGAGTAAGCAGGGAGAACTCTCTATGGTTAATGACTCTGGCTTACTTGAGTGTCCTTAAAGAGAGAGGGATATGGATAGGGAGAGAGGTTGGGGGGAGCTACATCCCAAGAACTTAGGAGATGGTTTCTTAAAAGATGACATAAGAATTTATAGAAAAAAATAAGGAAAAGATAAAGGTTATTGAAAGGTCAGAGATCTCTGATGCCATGGTATGAAAGACAAGTCAGACATTGTTTTACAGTGCTCAAATATCAGCAAAGGAATCTAAATCTCCCAGTCCCCTTGGAAGTAAAAGTACAAGTAGAAACTGCCAGGCAGAATAGAAACTTGGTCCCAACAGTTAAAATTAATGAAGAATTAATCATTACCATTCTGAGAATATATAAAAGATTAGGATTACAAGTGCTTCTCACATAAAAGTGGTATGCAGGGCTGGAGAGATGCCTCAGTGGTTAAGAGCACTGCCTGCTCTTCCAAAGGTCCTGAGTTCAATTCCCAGCAACCACATGGTGGCTCACAACCATCTGTAATGAGATCTGGCCCCCTCTTCTGGTGGGGGGTATACATGGAGGCAGAATTTTTATACATAATAAATAAATCTTTTTTTAAAAAAGTGATATGCAGACAGTAAGAAATTGACTTACAGCTGAAAAATATTACCCTAGGTATGAGATCATATTCTGTGCTATCTACAAAAATATAAACCCATCATAATGTTAAAGACTAAACATAGAGTTTGAATGTATTTTATTTTGTAGCCACATGTTTGGAAGCAGCCTTGGCAGAGTACAAATAGGAAGTGCCCAGCTAAACATAATCACTTGGTTAGCAATATAAAGTTCATGCTTACACAGGGAAAATGTCAATTAATGATGATAAGAAAGTGGGGAAAAAGAAAAGAAACTAAAATGGGTAAATGTTCATGTCTTGGAAAATGATTAAAGGGAAATGAATTGAAACTGCCCATGTTTGAATGCATTATAGATAAACATTAGTAAATGCAATATATATATATATAATGCATATATATGCATTATGTAACTATTAAATAAAGCTCGAGCTATTCAGGGTAATGTGTTTGAAATAGCCAGTGATGAGACTCTACATTTTCTCCAAATTTACACCTCAGTCCTGAAGCCCAGAAAGGTGAAGCTGGACTCGGGCAAAAGAAAAAAAAGAAACAAAACAAAACAACAACAAAAACACTCAGAACAAATAAAAAATTCAAAAACATGCAAGAAATAGAGGCTATTGTAAATGGTTGGGAAATAGTAGGTAAAAAAAGATTTTACTTCCTATCATTTAATTAAAATCTCCAAAAAGTGGAAAAATAACAAATTGAGAATTATAATGCTACAGTCTTCATAGTCACCACCAGCAGTACAACCACCTTTGAGCACGAGCAATGACTATCCAAGTACAGAAAAGTTTTCACCCAGGTAGTGAAAAAAGCCTCCCTCGGATTCACCCAACCTAAAAGGCTGTAGACGCAGCAAGAACACCCCACCTACTAGGACCCAGACCTGCAGCTCTTTGAAACCACCACGTCCCTGGCCCTCTGATTGGGCCAATAACTTCAGAAAACGCCCATTCCTGAGCATCTCTGGGTTAGCTGGGGGGGTCTTGTCAGGAGCAGTACCTGGCTGTGTTGTCACTTGAAAGAACACACAAGAAATAGCATGGGTGGTTCAGTGGTAGAATACTCACCTGCCACGTGGGAGGCCTGGGATCGATTCCCGGCCCATGCAGAGTCCACTCTATTTTTTTTTTTTTTTTGGTCAGTCCTCATGCACGCACTGCCCCAGTGTCCAATACCCAGGGTGCACAGGACATCTCCTGGCCAACGATAGTGACAGTGGCATACCAGTTATCCAGCCACAGCCCACCAGCCTAGTCCTCTCTCCTCAACTCAGACGCCATGACCAGCCCTAACCATCTCTCTACTACAGCTGCCTTACCACTCCACTTCTTCCAACCACCTCACATACTCACCCTCCCGTGTGCACACAATCGCAGCCGCCATCCAGCACCTCCACCTTTCTTATAACTCGACTCCGAGTCACGAACACCCGACACGTCCAGCCTCTCACTCCACAGTGCCGTCCATGCACAGCCTGGTTCTCCCACAATGGACATTTACTTAGTGAACCTCTCTTGGCAGGGACCTCAAACACCAGACCCTGTTCTGCCTCCTTTGCCAAGGGACAGTCCCGCAGGGGACCAGGTGCCTTCTCTCCTCTAATCCTTCGCCAACAGCAACTCTTGGAGAGCCCAGAGAGCTTCAGAGCTCCCCGGTGACGGCAGTCGGCTGAGGCCTCTCTCTCTCTCTCTCTCTCTCTCTCTCTCTCTCTCTGTCTGTCTGTCTGTCTGTCTCTGTCTCTCTCTGTCTATCTCTCTTTCCCACACACACACAAACAACCACACCCACCAGAAACACACACACACACACAATCGCAGAGAAGCTGATGACGTGCAGCCTGGAGAGGCACAAACATGCTCAACTCCATCAAGGTCCTCCTGGGCCAAGATGGCTCTTCTCTCAGGTCCCGCACTGACCCCTGAGACCTAGGCTCGTGTAGGCTGCTCATAGGCAAGTCGTCTGTCCATGGAGCTTCCCTATCCGGGCCCAATTGACCTGGCAAGGCTCAAAGCCTGCTCCAGTGAGCTCAGGGTGTCCACAGACTCTGTGTTGAGCACCTTCTCCAGCCTCCTAAGCCTCACACTGTGTGTCCCTTCCTGGGGTCCTTATCCTCTTTGTGCTCCACTGCGGTCGGTACCACGAAGGAAAACCTTCACTCATCTGTCACCAGACTCATCCACCGCCCAGCAGCAGAGAAAGGGCCTGTCTCACCAGAGGAGACCGACTGATCTCTGCCATCCCTCAGTCCTTGACCAGCCTGAAAAAAAGGCGAGTCGGAGTGGTCTTGACCACCACAGCTTTTTTCTTTTTTCTAAAGAGAAATCCAGGAACAGAACCAAGTGAGGCTCTTCAGTTGACTCTTGTCGGCAGTCACAGCTCAAACAAGGTAGCCGGCCAAGAGCAAGAGAGACCCAATGTTGGTGCTTGGAGATGGGGTTTTTACCCTGGCTGCTGCTGCTGCTGCTGCTGCCACCGCCGCCGCCGCCGCCGCCGCCGCCGCCGCCGCCGCCGCCGCCGCCGCCGCCGCCGCCGCTGCCACAGCCGCTGCTGCCGCTGCCGTTGCCGGTGGTGGTGGTGGTGGTGGCGGAGGTGGTGGAGGTGGTGGTGG
The DNA here is from genome assembly GCF_903992535.2 of Arvicola amphibius. Classification (NCBI taxonomy): domain Eukaryota; kingdom Metazoa; phylum Chordata; class Mammalia; order Rodentia; family Cricetidae; genus Arvicola; species Arvicola amphibius. The sequence continues at coordinate 22,824,808 of NC_052058.2, read as the reverse complement.
TGGTGAGGTATGGAGGCGTTGAAAAGAGGGGGAGTTGGAAATGGATAGGCGCAGAGGCAGCCTGATCTCCGATAGCAGGTCCTGGGACCACCTGCTGTGGTTCCTACACATTTATTTCTGAGTAGGGACCAGGATCGTGTCATATTCAGATCAAATGTGTGACTCAGAGGAACCCTGAGATGAGACGGTTTTATTTCTTCCTAGGGGTTCTTAATGCCACACTGGTGGAAGTGGGGATAGATGGGGAAGGTGGGGATGGAGCTCATGGGGTTTAGGGGACAAGGGTTTCGGGCATGTAAGCAGGGTGGGGTGAGAGACCTGGAGGCAGGAATTGGAGCAGAGGACTAGCATGAGGGCTGCTTGCTGGCTCTCTTATCCAGTGCGAGACCACTGCCCACCTCCTCCCTTCATGTGCCCTCCCACACCAATTGAGAATCAAAACAATACCCTAAATGTGTGACTAAAGATACAGAATCTTTTGACAAAAAAGCAAAAAATATCAAATGCAAAAAAAGCATAGTTAACAATAATGCTGGCATAACTATATCAACATGTACAAGAATGAAGATAGACCCTTATCTATCACCATGCACCAAACTCAAGTCAAAATGGATCAAAGACCTCAACATAAAGACAGCCACACTGAACCTTATAGAGGAGAAAGAGGGAAGTACAATTGAACACATTGGCACAGGGAACCACTTCTTAAATAGAACCCCAGCAGCACAGACACTGAGAGAAACAATTAATAAATGGGACCTCCTGAAACTGAAAAGCTTCTGTAAAGCAAAGGACACCATCAACAAGACAAAATGATAGCCTACAGAATGGGAAAAGATTGTCAACAACACTACACTGGACAGAGGTCTGATCTTCAAAATATACAAAGGACTCAAGAGATTGGACACCAAAACAACACATAATCCAATAAAAAATGGAGTAAAGACCTAAACAGAAAACTCTCAACAGAGGAATCTAACATGGCTGAAAGACACTTAAGAAAATGTTCAACTTCCTTAGTCATCAGAGAACTGCAAATCAAAACAACTCTGAGTTTCCATCTTATAATTGAAAGAACGGCTAAGATCAAAAACACTGATGACAACTTATGCTGGAAAGTTGTAGGGAAAAGAGAACACTTCTGCATTGCTGGTGGGAATGCAAGCTGGTATAGCCCTTTGGATGTCAGTGTGGCCATTTTTCAGAAAATTATGAAACAACCTCCACAAGACCCAGTAATACCACTTTTGGGTATATGTCCAAAGGATGCTCAATCATGCTACAAGGACATGTGCTCAACTATGTTCATAGTAGCTTTGTTTGTCATAGCCAGAACCTGGACACAACCTAAAAGCCCCTTGACCGAAGAATGGGTAAGGAAAATGTGGTACATTTACACAATGGAGTACTACACAGCAGAAAAAAAACAACCGACAGCTTGTATTTTGCAGGAAATTGGATGGAGCTAGAAAACGTGATTTTAAGTGAGGTAACCCAGACACAGAAAGACATAAAGCAAAGAAAATCAGCCTACAAACCACAATCCCAGAGACCTTAGACAACAATAAGGACACTAAGAGAGACTTCCATAGATCTAGATCTAATCTGTAAGGAAAGTAGAAAGTAGAAAAAGACAAGAACTCCTGAGTAAATTGGGAGCATGGGGACCTTGGGGGAGGGTTGAAGGAATAAGGGAGGAGAGCAGAGAAAAATGCAGAGCTCACTGAATATCAATTTTAAAAAAGGAAAAATAAGACCACTCATCATCTTATGGAGGCATCTCCTCAATTGAGAGTCTCTCTTCCCAGATGAATGAGTGCAGGTTTTGTCAAGTTCTCCAGAATCAAGCAGCAGGGATGACCCTGCGCCAATGTGGCAAACAAGCCGATCATTTATTGAACCATAAGCATTCCTTTCTTGTTCATCCCCAAGAGCTCCTTTTAATCCCAAAGGCAAGGGATCGGCTCTGTCACAGCAATACCCCACTCCTGGTACCAATTTCAGTCTGAGTTAGGCTTGGGATTGGTGCCATCAAACACCACGACCAAAAGCAGCTTGGACAGAGAAGTGTTGGATTCTTAGGCTCCTAAGTTCCTCACAGAGGGCAGCCCATGTAGGAAAGCAGAGGCAGGACCTGATGAGGTAGGTAGCTGTCGGTGGGGAGTGCTCCCACCTGGCTTGCTCAGCCTGCTGCCCTACACCTCAGGACCACCTGCCCAAGGATGGCACGCCCCTGGGCACAACCACTCCGGATATGCCCCGGCACCCCATCCACCATCTGTCCCCCTGTGTGCTGTCTGTGCCACAGCAATCATTCGATTGTTCATCGCAGACACATGCTAGAGAGACCTTTTCTCCAAGCAGAGTCCCTCTTCCCAGTCAAATGGGCGGAGCTGACCGGAAACCAGGGAGCACAGAGGCAAGCGTGGATCCTTGCCTTTGGCATGCGACAGCCCCATTAGCACACCTGCTAGCGTAGGCTTGTCTGGTGTCTTTTTCCCATGGCCGTCTCATGGGAGCCACACATCTGGCTCGGCAACTTGTTGGACAGATCCTTTCCAGATGCAGCTCGACGCGGGTGTCTCTCCGTTTTCTCAATTGGGAAGGCTTCAAGGCGGGACTGGGTTGAGGTCGGGTGGGAAAAATGCGTGTCTGTCCAACCTATCAACCCTCCTTGGTAGGTGAGCAGAGGTTTGGATCCGATTTCCCGACTCGCGCCCGCACCTGCATCCGCACCTGCACCACTTGCCCTAGAACACAAGGAGCAGCAAAACAGCGCCCTTAAAACAAACAGGCTTGACCTCAGCTGAACAAAGCCGCTCTGGGGGCTTTCGAGGAAATCGGGCCTGGGGTCCCGCACTGTCTGCTCTGCCTGCGGCGCTGCAAAAGCTTAGTAACCACACCAGTTGCTTTCGGCTTCCACCCTGTCTGTTATCAGCACTGAATCAACTACACACCTCAGAACACCCCCACCCACGGCGGGACACTCACTCTCCTCCCAATACTGAAGCAACACTGCCACCATAAACAATCACTTAGAGACCCTGGAGTTTTGCAAGATATGCAACATACATACATACACACATACATACATACATACATACATACATACATACATACATGCCCAGGCTCACACACATACACACAGAAAAGGACAGAATACAGACTAACAGACAGATAGACAGACAGGCAGGCAGGCAGGCAGGCAGGCAGACAGACAGACAGAAAGACAGACAATTATGACATCCTCACACACAGACACACACTTAGACCGGAAAGAATCCCTGCATTTGTTTGAAGTCGGAGCTCAGTTGTGAAGAGCAGGGGAAAGGTTCCAGGGAGCGTGTGATGCAGGTGTGGCAGGTGGGGCGAACTACACGGTTTCTCGGAGACCTAAGAGCAGGCGATAGAGTGAGGTGGAGACAAGGTCGGCTCCAGGAATGGGTCGGGAGCTTGAGCAGGAGCGTTGCATGGCGGGCTGTGTGGGTGTATAGGCTGGGTGTTTCGGGCTGCAACAGGGCTTAGCTGGACAGGCGCTGAGGAGTTGGTGTGTGCAGGAAAAGAGGGTGGGCGTGAGTGAGAAGCTAGGAAATGGGCGGTGAGTGTGCGGGTAGAGAGCGCGGGTGAGGCTGTAGGCTGTTGGGTTGGGAGGGAGGGTGTATGAGTGGAGAGGGTCTGGCGGCGACGCTGTTGGGCAAAAGGTAAGAAAGGTGATGTGTGTGTAGTGGGGCAAACATTGCAGTGCATGACAGGTGTCAAGAAGGGCACGGGGTGTCGGGAGGCAAAGTTTCAGAGAGGAAGAAGAGAAGCTTCCCAGACCGGGAATTGAACCCGGGCCGCGGCATTGAGAACACTGAATCCTAACCACTAGACCACCAAAGGGCAATGGCCAGACACCGACGGTGCCTGCCCTCTCGGGGTCAGCCAGAATCTCAGCCAGTCTGGGAAGCTGACTGCCAGCCGCTGGCCCCAGACCCCCGCGGGGCAATACGCGGCTGGCATTCGGCTCCCATGCGATCGATCGGCGCCTGCCCGATCACCCTGGCCCTGGCCGTCCCCTCCCTGCCCTGTTAGCTGCCCGGTACCCCGTGACTTCTGTCACTTCTCCTGCAAGCCGGGCCCCACTTGCAGGTATGATGAATAGCCCTGGCCCTTCTTCTCCGGCTCGCCATTCTCTCAAAAGGTCTAGAGCACCCTCCCATTGTATGGTCGTTATGCCCGCCGCTCAGTCTCGGGAAAGGCAGAGAGGACAAGGCCACTGTGGGCCCTGAACCTTGGCAAAAGGCGAGTACTGTGCGTTGGCCGGGAATCGAACCCGGGTCAACTGCTTGGAAGGCAGCTATGCTCACCACTATACCACCAACGCCACACCTCCACTATGGTGAACACACACACACTGAACGTCGGGGACTGCCATCAGGTAGGCGACCGCGACGACGTTTCCTTCCCACCATGCCCCGACCTCAAAGTCAAAGCCGAAGCCGACACCGACACCGACACCGATACCCAAGCCAACCGCAAACGGGCCTCCGCCGCCGAGGGCGCATTCTTCCTCGCCGTCTCATGCCACCCGCGCTTCTCGCACGCACACGCCTGTGCTGCGCGGCGGTCTCGCCTGCCGACTGCAGCAGCCCGCTGCCCTGGGTCCGGTTAGAGCAGCTCACCCAACGAGGGCCACAGAAGCCACGGAGCAGCCGGGACAACACCGAGCCGGTATGCCACCACCCAGAGACGCCAGGCACAGCGGTACCTGAGGCACCTAGGGTCGCATGTCGCCGGCTCTGACACCCGCCCCGTCGCCTCGTCGGGGGTGTGGGGAGAAGAGGGTGGGTTCCCAGGCGTCAGAGCCCAGGGCCAGGCGTCAGGCCAGGGACCCGACGGCAGGGAGGCGTGTGGGCGGGCCTGGCAGTGGGCGGCCCGAGCTCGGCTCTTTTGCCGAGCTAGGGTGTTGCGGGGACACTGACCAGATCCGTGACAGGGACAGGGACCAGGACCGGGACAAGCAGCGACTTTGGCGCCTAGCAGCATCTCGACGTGGACGTGGTGGAAACCGCTCCACGCCCGCAACCTGAGCACACAGACCCGCACCAGCACGGTCGCCCCGACTCGGCAGGTCAGCCATGCGCCCACACTCTCCAGGGCAGAGGACCACTGCCCTGGCATTGGGGCGAGGGGCCAATCAAGCAAGAATGGCTAGCCTGCGGCCCGTCTGGCTAAAAAAGAAAAGTTACATCTCCCCGTCGGGGAATCGAACCCCGGTCTCCCGCGTGACAGGCGGGGATACTCACCACTATACTAACGAGGAGCACGACGACTACAATGACGACGACGTCTTCTCCACGAAGACGTCAGGCCATTTCCTTTGTGCCTCGAAAGCCGGCCACCCTCCCTCCGAAGCTTCGCCGACCTCCCGCACCGAACCCCATAGTCTCCCCGACGCGGCCAGAACGCCTCTCCCACCAGGACGCGGACCCCCAGGGACCTGTGCGACCACTGCGTCCCCTTTCCCTGGTCCCATACATGGCCCCGGGAGACGCTGGTCGGGTTGCTGGGCGGAATTGCGTGGGCTAGGGTGTTGCGGGGACACTGACCAGATCCGTGACAGGGACAGGGACCGGGACCGGGACAAGCAGCGACTTTGGCGCCTAGCAGCATCTCGATGTGGTCGTGGTGGAAGCCGCTCCACGCCCGCAGCCTGAGCAACCAGACCCACACCAGCACGGGCGCCCCGACTCGGCAGGTCAGCCATGCGCCCACACTCTCCATAAGGATGGCCGATAGGTCTAAGGCGCTGCGTTCAGGTCGCAGTCTCCCCTGGAAGCGTGGGTTCGTATCCCACTTCTGACAACCTCGCCCTCTTGCCACCTGCTCCCACCCCAACAGACCCATGCGTACTCCCTTCTACTGCCTATCCTACTCCACCGACTCTCCCCTCACGCCCGCATCCTTCCCTCACACTCCTGAGCCTGGAAAAGCGCCCTTCTCTCAACACCGGACACTTACTGGAGGACAGCGGCTGAGGAGAATGCTGGACGCTTTGCTAAAGTCACCTCCGGGGAGAGGAGAGGCTCGAGTCCGTGTGGGGGCCGGTCCTGAGCACCGTTCCAGCCCAGCCAGCCGGCCAGCCCGGTGCCAACAGAGGATCTCGTCCACCCCGAAGCGACACCCGCACTTCTTGGCCTGGCCTTCCCGCTCACCACCTCTTTCTTGCTCATTCCTGTTCCTCCAGCTCCTGCGGGAGACGCCCACCGGGCCCATCCACTCGGGCTGTGCTCGTCCAGGCTTCTTCTGTGCACAGGTGGCCTTCGCCAGCGCACACCTGCCGACCCTTGCTGCCCGCACAGCCACCCGTGTGCCCGCCCACCCGCCGGCCCGCAAGCTCCCTGGATCGCGAGCTCCTTGCCTGGCACGCAGGGAGAGGCAGAGTTGACGTTGGACCGAGACGTCCGGAGAGGAAAGAGGCATGGCGCAGCCGTGGAGCCTCAGTCTAGTCCGGGACTCTCCTGTCCGTGGCCGGCGGTCTCGCCTGCTTGGTCCATGGGGTCAAGGCCCGGCATCTAGCTGTCAGGGGAAAAGAGGAGCTAGCTGGTCCTGGAGCCCAGGCTGTGACAGCAGTCAGACGATAACCTAGATCATGGCATGGGTGGTTCAGTGGTAGAATTCTCGCCTGCCACGCGGGAGGACCGGGTTCGATTCCCGGCCCATGCAGAGTCCAGTCTCTTTTGGTCCTTATGCACGCACTGCTCCAGTCCCCAATGCCCAGGGTGCACAGGACATCTCCTGCCCAGTGACAGCAGCGCATCAGTGATCCAGCGACAGCCCATCAGCCTAGTCCTCTCTCTCCTCAACTCAGACGCCATGACCAGCCCTAACCATCTCTCTGCTACAGCTGCCTTACCACCCCACTTCTTCCATACTCACCCTCCCACGTGCACACAGTCGCAGCCGCCATCCAGCGCCTCCACCTTTCTTATAACTCGACCCCGTCACTCATACCCCACACCGCCGGCTTCTCACTCCACAGTGCCGTCCACGCACAGCCTGGCTCTCCCACAATGGACACTTATTTGGTGAACCTCTCTTGGCAGGGACCTCAAACACCTTTCTAGCCCCGGACCCTGTTCTGCCTCCTTTGCCAAGGGCCAGTCCCGCAGAAGACCAGGTGCCTTCTCTCCTCTAATCCTTCACCAACAACAACTCTTGGAGAGCCCAGAGAGCTTCAGAGCTCCCGGGTGACGGCAGCCTGGAGGAGACCTCTCTCTCTCTCTCTCTCTCTCTCTCTCTCTCTCTCTCTCTCTCTCTCTCTCTCTCTCTCTCTCTCTCTCTCTCTCTCTCTCTCTGTCTCCTACCCACAACACAAACACAGTGAAACTGACACGTAGGCCAGAGAAGCACAAACATGCACAATTCAACCCATGGTCCTCCTGGGCCAAGATGGCTCTTCCGCGCAGGTCCCGCACTGACCCCTGGCCCCCTGAGACCTAGGCTCGTGTAGGCTGCTCATTGGCAAGTCGTGTGTCCAGGGAGCTTCCTTATCCGGGCCCAATTGACCGGCAAGGCTCAAAGCCTGCTCCAGCGAGCTCAGGGTGTCCACAGACTCTTTTTTGGGCACCTTCTCCAGCCTCCCAAGCCTTAGACCGTGTGTCCCTTCCTGGGGTCCTTATCCTCTTTGTGTTCCACTGCGGTCGGTACCACGAAAGAAAACCTTCACTCATCTGTCACCGGACTCATCCTCCGCCTAGCGGCAGAGAAAGGGCCTGTCTCACCACAGGTGACGGACTGCCCTCTGCCATCTCTCAGTCCTTGACCAGCCTGAACAAAGGCGAGCGGGAGTGGTCTTGACCACTGCAGCTTTTTTTCTTTTTTCTAAAGAGAACCCAGGAACAGAACCAAGTGGGGCTCTTCAGTTGACTCTTGTCGGCAGTCACAGCTCAAACAAGGTAGCCGACCAAGAGCAAGAGAGACCCAAAGTTGATGCTTGGAGATGGGGTTTTTACCCTGGTGGCTGCTGCTGCTGCTGCTGCTGCCGCTGCTGCTGTTGCTGCCGCTGCCGCTGCCGGTGGTGGTGGTGGTGGTGGTGGTGGTGGAGGTGGAGGTGGTGGTGGAGGTGGAGGTGGTGGTGGTGGTGGTGGTGGTGGTGGTGGTGGTGGTGGTGGTGGTGGTGAGGTATGGAGGCGTTGAAAAGAGGGGGAGTTGGAAATGGATAGGCGCAGAGGCAGCCTGATCTCCACTAGCAGGTCCTGGGACCATCTGCTGTGGTTCCTGCACATTTATTTCTGAGTAGGGACCAGGATCGTGTCATATTCAGATCAAATGTGTGACTTAGAGGAACCCTGAGATGAGACAGTTTTATTTCTTCCTAGGCGACCTTAATGCCACACTGGTGGAAGTGGGGATAGATGGGGAAGGTGGGGATGGAGCTTATGGGGTTTAGGGGACAAGGGTTTGGGGCATGTAAGCAGGGTGGGGTGAGAAAACTAGAGGCAGGAATTAGATCACAGGACTAGCATGAGGGCAGCTTACTGGCTCTCTTATCCAGGGCGAGACCACTGCCCACCTCCTCTGATGTGGGAGGGTCTCTTCTGTTTTAATAAAGAAACTTCCTTGGCCAGCCCTTAGGTGGGTGGAGTAGACAGAACAGGTAAAGGAAGTGCGGTAGATGGCTCAGTCAGATGCCATGCCTCTCCTAAGTGAGATAAATCGTCATGCCTCTCCTCTCTGGGACAGACTGCTGTGCCTCTCCTCAGGGAGAGAGATGCAATGAAGCTAGCCGCCAGGTCAGACATGCTGAATCTTTCCTGGTAAGAAACTGCTCGTGGTGTTACACAGATTATTAAATATGGGTTAGTGAAGATGTTAGTAAGAGGCTGGAACTAATGGGCCAGGCAGTGTTTAAAAGAATACAGTTTCTGTGTAATTATTTCGGGTTAAGCTAGCCGGTGGCCAGGAGCCGGGCAGGATGAAAAGCAGGCCTGCCCGCAGCTCCTCACTACAGAATGGTGCCCATGTGGGTGGCTAAATCCACAGAAAGCCTGAGAAAGCTTGGGAAAGAATAGAGGAAAGCATGTTTTCTCGGTAGCAGCTATTTCTCGGGTTTGGCTTTGCTTGCTAGAGGTAAGCAAGTGCTCTCATCTAAGAGAGGCTTCCTGACTCAGCTTTAGCTGCAAAACCCTGCAGCTCTCTTAAGAAGTCCTGCCACGAAACGCTTAAATGGTGTTGATGAAAAGCTGAACGCGTGTTTTTCGGTTTTCAGTTGTAGCAGGAAAAAAGTTGTGCTGTTTTAAAATGCCGGCTTTCTGGGCTGTCCTGCCAGGGCAAACTCTGACTCTTTCCAGCAGGCAGTCCTACTGACTGTGGTCTGTGAGCAGAATGCTGCAGCTTGCTTGCTGGCAGGGACCTTGAAATGCCATAGAGTTGTGGAAATAAAAATGGCTACAGCAAGTACCTCTGCCATGAGGCTGGAAAGCTAAGGAATGGGTTGGATCTAGCTGGCAAAGCCACGGCTTTAGGCCTACCAATATTGTTTGGTAAATTAAAGACTCATGTGGTCACAAAAAGAGAGATATACAGTAAAAGAAAGATTCAAAGTCTAAGAAAATGTCTAAATGGTTTACAATGTGTTGAAAATATATGCAGGCTAAAGGTTAAAGTTCTTAAAAGTAAAAGAAAAAAGGAAGTAGTTTGTTGTGGTGGTACACACCTTTAATCCCAATCACAGAGGTAGATTGACCTCTGTGACTTCAAGGTGTGGTAGCACACGCCTTTAATCCCAAAGCCTGGGGGGCAGAGAAACATGGATCTCTGAGAGTTCAAGGACAGCCTGGTCTACAGAGTTATTCTAGGTCAAAGATATACAGAGAATCTGTCTCAAAAAGCAAAAAATAAAAGTAAAAATAAACAAGATAGAAGTTAAAATAAAGTCATATAAGATGGAAAATACACAGAGAATCTTGATACTGTATACTATTATGCTCTCTTTGAATTGTTTGAATGCTGAGGAAGAAGCAACAGCTGCTAAAAGATATTTGTTTATAAATGCTGCTGAACTAATCCAAGAAAGATATTTTGAAAATACCTTGACTTCAGAATTTGGATATAAGGATATGATACTTTGGAAAAGAGATTCTTCTTTTGTTTTTACAGAAAATGAGAACCTATGAATTGCATCTATCCCAATATGGTATGAGAGACCACGGCCTCCTGAAGGGTTGCTGTGAACACCCTCAAAAAATTACTTCGCTCAACTGCCGACTGAGATGAACCTGGCAGACAGGTTACACCATGAAATATCTTATTAACAGTGCCCCCATTCAGCAGGAAGAGGTTTGGAGAGAAATAACTGTGCCCATGTTCCCAAATATCGTTTATAAATGTTCTTTTACATTTAAAGGGGGATATGATATAGATATGAATAATTTACATTGGTATAAATTTTACTCATTTGATATAAATTTAAGGTCAATTTTGTTATATGTATATGTATTTCTGATACTCATTAAGGTATTGTGATTGTGTAGTTCATTTTTAAAATGTAATGTATAATTAGGAAATATAGGTTGTTAATGGATAATCATTGATAATAGTTAAGCTTGTAGTCATGTTAGTTAGATTTTCTAGATATATAGACATATTTCAGTTAGATAGGCATTCCTAATATCTTTCAAAGACTACAGAATATTCCACTTAAATGTTTAATAACTTAAGGCTTTTCATGACAATGAGACACGTCAGCTCCTGGTAGCACCAATCTACTTCAAGAGGAAGATGGGCATTGAAGAGGATCCTCATGGAGTGTGATAGCAATTTGTGCAAGAAACTGCTCTTGCCTGGACTGTTGGCATAAACTGGATGCAAGGAACCCGCAGAAAGAGGACTGCTGAACTTGCCTAAAGGTGAGATGGTCTTTCAGGGTTCCTGATTCAAGAAAGAGTCTGTGAGACATTCTGCAGAATACAGCAGATAGTGACTGAACTGCCTTTGAAATTTCCTGCATCATGGGAATGTCTGCTGGAAACTATGGGCCTGAAGGCCGAAGATGGATGCCCCAATGGTACAGAGGAACTTTGGGTGACTGTCCAGACAGCAAGATGTCTCTGTGATTTCTAGAGTTTTGGAAATAGCTTACTTCTTGTTCACCTAGGTAATATTATATCTTTATGGAGTTGAAGAATAGATAGATAGTTATAGTTGTTTTCCTTTGTTATGATAAAAAATAAAGTAGATTTAAATATTGTAACTGTAATTCTTACTCGATAACTGTTTTGTTATATGTAATTTTGCTATGTTAAAGTTAAAGCCTTCTTTTTTGTTTAAAGAGAAAAAGGGGGAATAATGTGGGAGAGTCTTCTGTTTTAATAAAGAAACTGCCTTGGCCAGCCCTTAGGTGGGTGGAATAGACAGAACAGGTGAAGGAAGTAAGGTAGATGGCTCAGTCAGATGCCACACCTCTCCTAAGTGAGATAAATCGTCATGCCTCTCCTCTCTGGGACAGACTGCTGTGCCTCTCCTCAGGGAGAGAGATGCAATGAAGCTAGCCGCCAGGTCAGACATGCTGAATCTTTCCTGGTAAAACACTGCTCGTGGTGTTACACAGATTATTAAATATGGGTTAGTCAAGATGTGAGTAAGAGGCTGGAACTAATGGGCCAGGCAGTGTTTAAAAGAATACAGTTTCTGTGTAATTATTTCGGGTTAAGCTAGCCGATGGCCAGGAGCCGGGCGGGATGAAAAGCAGGCCTGCCCGCAGCTCCTCACTACACTCCTCACTTCATGTTCCCTCCCAAACCAATTGAGAATCAAAACAATATTCTAAATGTGCGACTAAAGACCCATCATCTTTTGACAAGGAAGCAAAAAATCTCAAATGGAAAAAGAAAGCATATTTATCAAGTGTTGCTGGCATAACCAGATATCCACATGTAGAAGAATGAAGATAGACCCCTATCTATCACCATGCACAAAACTCAAGTCCAAATGGATCAAAGACCTCAACATAAAGCCGGCCACACTGAACCTTATAGAAGAGAAAGAGGGAAGTACAATTGAACACATTGGCACAGGGAACCACTTCTTAAATAGAACCCCAGCAGCACAGTCACTGAGAGAAACAATTAATAAATGGGACCTCCTGAAACTGAAAAGCTTCTGTAAAGCAAAGGACACCATCAACAAGACAAAATGATAGCCTACAGAATGGGAAAAGATTGTCAACAACACCACACTGGACAGAGGTCTGATCTTCAAAATATACAAAGGACTCAAGAGATTGGACACCAAAACAACACATAATCCAATAAAAAATGGAGTAAAGACCTAAACAGAGAACTCTCAACAGAGGAATCTAACATGGCTGAAAGACACTTAAGGAAATGTTCAACTTCCTTAGTCATCAGAGAACTGCAAATCAAAACAACTCTGAGTTTCCATCTTACAATTGAAAGAACGGCTAAGATCAAAAACACTGATGACAACTTATGCTAGAAAGGTTGTAGGGAAAAGAGAACGCTTCTGCATTCCTGGTGGGAATGCAAACTGGTTCAATCCCTTTGGATGTTAGTGTGGCCATTTTTCAGAAAATTATGAAACAACCTTCCACAAGACCCAGTAATACCACTTTTGGGTATATGTCCAAAGGATGCTCAATCGTGCTACAAGGACATGTGCTCAACTATGTTCATAGTAGCTTTGTTTGTCATAGCCAGAACCTGGACACAACCTAAAAGCCCCTTGACCGAAGAATGGGTAAGGAAAATGTGGTACATTTACACAATGGAGTATTACACAGCAGAAAAAAAACAACCGACAGCTTGTATTTTGCAGGAAATTGGATGGAGCTAGAAAACATGATTTTAAGTGAGGTAACCCAGACACAGAAAGACATAAAGCAAAGAAAATCAGCCTACAAACCACAATCCCAGAGACCTTAGACAACAATAAGGACACTAAGAGAGACTTCCATAGATCTAGATCTAATCTGTAAGGAAAGTAGAAAGTAGAAAAAGACAAGAACTCCTGAGTAAATTGGGAGCATGGGGACCTTGGGGGAGGGTTGAAGGAATAAGGGAGGAGAGCAGAGAAAAATGCAGAGCTCACTGAATATCAGTTTAAAAAAGAAAAAGACCGGTCATCATCTGATGGAGGCATCTTCTCAATTAAGAGTCTCTCTTCCCAGATGAATGAGTGCAGGTTTTGTAAAGTTCTCCAGAATCAAGCAGCACGGTTGACAGTCGCCAATGTGGCACACAAGCCGATCATTTATTGAACCATAAGCATTCCTTTCTTGTTCATCCCCAAGAGCTCCTTTTAATACCGAAGGCACGGGATTGGTTCTGTAGCAGCAATACCCCACTCCTGGTACCAATTTCAGTCTGAGTTAGACTTGGGATTGGTGCCATCAAACACCACGACCAAAAGCAGCTTGGGCGGCGAAAATGTTGGATTCTTAGGCTCCTAAGTCCCTCACAGAGGGCAGCCCCGGTAGGAAAGCAGAGGCAGGACCTGATGAGGTAGGTAGCTGTCGGTGGGGGAGTGCTCCCACCTGGCTTGCTCAGCCTACTGCCCTACACCTCAGGACCCCCTGCCCAAGGATGGCACGCCCCTGGCCACAAACCACTCCAGATATGCCCCGGCACCCCATCCACCATCCCTCCCCTTGTGTGTTTTCTGTCCCTCAGCAATCATTGGATCATTCGTTCATCGCAGACACATGCTAGAGAGACCTTTTCTCCAAGCTGAGTCCCTCTTCCTAGCCAGAAGGGCCGAGCTGACTAGAAACCTGGGAGCACAGAGGCAAGCGTGGATCCTTGCCTTTGGCATGCCACGACCTCATTCGGACACCTGCTAGCTTAGGCATTTCTGCTGTCTTTTCCCATGGCCGTCTCATGGGAGCCACACAACTGGCTCGGCAACTTGTTGGACAGACCCTTTCCAGATTCAGCTCGACACGGGTGTCTCCGTGTCCTCTATTGGGAAGGCTTCAGGGCGGGACTGGGTTGAGGTCGGGTGGGAAAAATGCGTGTCTGTCCCCCCTACCAACCCTCCTTGGTAGGTGAGCAGAGGTTTTCCAATTTCTTGACTTGCGCTCGCACCTGCACCGCTTGCCCAAGAACACAAGGAGCTGCATTAACAACACCCTTAAAACAGCCAGGCTTGGCCTCAGCTCCACCAAGCCAATCTGGGGGCTTTCGAGGAAATCGGGCCTGTAGTCGAGCACTGTCTGCTCTGCCTGCAGCGTTGGGAAAGCTTAGTAACCACACCAGGTGCTTTAGGCTTCCACCCTGTCTGTTATCAGCAAGGAATGAACACCACCCCTCAGAGCACCCCCACCCACTGCGGGACACGCGCTCTGCTCTTGATCCCATAGCAACACTGCCACCATAAACAATCACTTAGAGACCCTGGAGTTTTGCAAGATATGCAAGATAAATACATACATATGTACATACATACATGCATGCCCAGGCTAACACACATACACACAGAGAAGGACAGAATACAGACAGACAGGCAGGCAGGCAGGCAGGCAGGCAGACAGACAGAAAGACAGACAATTATAACATCCTCACACACAGACACACACTTAGACCGGAAAGAATCCCTGCATTTGTTTGAAGTCGGAGCTCAGTTGTGAAGAGCAGGGTAAAGGTCCCAGGGAGCGTGTGATGCAGGTGTGGCAGGTGGGGCGAACTACACGGTTTCTCGGAGACCTAAGAGCAGGCGATAGAGTGAGGTGGAGACAAGGTCGGCTCCAGGAATGGGTCGGGAGCTTGAGCAGGAGCGTTGCGTGGCGGGCTGTGTGGGTGTATAGGCTGGGTGTTTCGGGCTGCAACAGGGCTTAGCTGGACAGGCGCTGAGGAGTTGGTGTGTGCAGGAAAAGAGGGTGGGCAAGAGTGGGAAGCTAGGAAATGGGCGGTGAGTGTGCGGGTAGGGAGCGCGGGTGAGGCTGTAGGCTGTTGGGTTGGGAGGGAGGGTGTATGAGTGGAGAGGATCAGCAGGGTCTGGCAGCGAAGCTGTTGGGCTAAAGGTAGGAAAGGTGATGTGGGCGTAGTGGGGCAAACATTGCAGTGCATGACAGGTGTCAAGAAGGGCGCGGGGTGTCGGGAGGCAAAGTTTCAGAGAGGAAGAAGAGAAGCTTCCCAGACCGGGAATCGAACCCGGGCCGCGGCATTGAGAACACTGAATCCTAACCACTAGACCACCAAAGGGCAATGGCAAGACACCGACGGTGCCCGTCCCTCGGAGTCAGCCAGAATCTCAGCCAGTCTAGGAGCTGACTGCTAGCCGCTGGCCCTAGCCGCCCACCGGGCAATACGCGGCTGGCATTCGGCTCCCATGCGATCGATCGGCGCCTGCCCGATCACCCTGGCCCTGGCCGTCCCCTCCCTGCCCTGCTAGCTGCCCGGTGCCCCGTGACTTCTGTCACTTCTCCTGCAAGCCGGGCCCCACTTGCAGGTATGATGAATAGCCCTGGCCCTTCTTCTCCGGCTCGCCATTCTCTCAAAAGGTCTAGAGCACCCTCCCATGGTATGGTCGTTAGGCCCGCCATTCGGCCCGCCGCGCAGTCTCGGGAAAGGCAGAGAAGCACTGGAGGACAGGGCCACTGTGGGCCCTGAACCTTGGCAAAAGGCGAGTACTGTGCGTTGGCCGGGAATCGAACCCGGGTCAACTGCTTGGAAGGCAACTATGCTCACCACTATACCACCAACGCCGCATCTCCACTATGGCGAACACACACACAACGTCGGGGACTGCCATCTGGTAGGCAACCGCGAAGTCGTTGCTTTCCCACCACTGACCCGACCTCAAAGTCAAAGCCGAAGCCGACACCTACAACGACACCGACCAGGACACCGACACCCATACCCACGCCAACCGCAAACGGGCCTCCGCCGACGAGCGCACGTTGTTCCTCCCCATCCCATGCCACCCGCGCTTCTCGCACGCACACGCCTGTGCTGCGCGGCGCTCTCGCCTGCTGACTACAGCAACCCGCTGCCCTGGTTCCGGTCAGAGCAGGTCACCCAACGAGGGCCACAGGAGCCACGGAGCAGCCGGGACAACACCGAGCCGGTATGCCACCACCCAGAGACGCCAGGCACAGCGGTACCTCAGGCACCTAGGGTCGCATGTCGCCGGCTCTGACACCCGCCCCGTCGCCTCGTCGGGGGTGTGGGGAGAAGAGGGTGGGTTCCCAGGCGTCAGAGCCCAGGGCCAGGCGCCAGGCCAGGGACCCGACGGCAGGGAGGCGTGTGGGCGGGCCTGGCAGTGGGCAGCCCGAGCTCGGCTCTTAGGCCAGAGGACCACTGCCCTGGCATTGGGGCGAGTGGCCAATCAAGCAAGGATGGCTAGCCTGCGGCCCTTCTGGCTAAGAAAAAAAAGTTACATCTCCCCGTCGGGGAATCGAACCCCGGTCTCCCGCGTGACAGGCGGGGATACTCACCACTATACTAACGAGGAGCACGACGACTACGATGACGACGACGTCTTCTCCACGAAGACAGCCGGCCATTTCCCACACGCTTCGCTGGTCGGCCACCCTCCCTCCGAAGCACCGTCGACCTCCCGCATCGAACCCAATAGTCTCCCGACGCGGCCAGAACGCCCCTCCCACCAGGACGCGGACCTGCAGCCCTGTCCGACCACTGCGTTCCCTTTCCCTGGTCCCGTTCATGGACCCGGGAGACGCTGGTCCAGTTGCTGGGCGGATCCGCGTGGGCTGCGGTGATGCGGTGAGCCTGACCAGATCCGGAACGGGGACCTGGAC